>NC_138548.1:274668787-274961287 GCF_964273705.1 Natrix helvetica | reverse complement strand
TCCTGGGTCAGCCCCCTGTGTCTGTGCATGCAGAGATCTTTTCTTTTGCCAGTAGCCCAGGCAGAATGACTGTCTCTGTATGCAAGTGGAGTGTAGCACTTTAATGAAAACCATGCTGCACTTTCCAAAGGAATCAGCTGCCTCAGTGCTGTGAGTAAATGTGTTTCACTCAATTTGATGTAATTTGCAAAGCAGCTCTCTAAATACTTTTTACACCAATAATTCTCCTCTCTTTCCTGAAGTCTTTTGCATGAGTCATATTTACTTCAAGTTCCATTCTTTCCCTCACATCTACCACTCAGTACTACCATTCACAAGGATTTCGTTATTGGGTTATCCCCCCACCCCCAGCTCTCATTCTTTGGGAGAAATCATTTGAAGGATTTTATAACACTGACAATGAAGATATTGAAGTGATGAACAGCTTCTGCCTTTGGGGTTTAACTATCAACAATAAAGGAACAGTCAAGCAGTCAAGAAATATTGCACACATTAGCACGTAGTAAAGTAGCAATGAAGGCTTTGGAAAAGATATTCAAATGTTGGGATGTGCCTATGCCTACAAAGATCAAAAGCATACAGACAATGGTTTTCCCATTCACTTCCCTGTGATGCTCTAGGGAAGTGAAACTTGAAGAAATAGGAGAAGCAAGACTAGTGATGCTTCTGAATTTTGGTATGAGAAAATATTCTTCTTCTTCTTGTGCCATATCCATCATTGGACGTTGGCGATCATGTTGGTGATCCTATTTTTAACAAACAGCCACACGAAAAAGTGCTGCTGAGTTTTGTCCAAACCAGTCCCTTAGGCCTTGAAGCATGATGTTCTTCTTCTGCCTGGACCTCATTTGCCTTCAATCTTTCCTTGGAGGATTAAGTGAAGTATGCTGTATTTTTCTGGGTGTCGCATCACATGTCCAAAACATTCTTTTGCTTTTTTATGGTTTTGATGGTTTCCCTTCGCTTTCCCAGGTGGCTTATCACCTCCACATTTCTGAGTTTGTCAAGCCATCTTATATGTAATGTGAGAGAATACTCCTGAGAATATGGATTTTTCGAGGCAAGCATCAAGCAGCCTCCCCAGATTTTATTTTATCTTAAAAACCGTCCATTTGGGGCAATTACAAAAAAAACTCCATACAACATGGTTCCCTGTCTCCAGAGGTGAGCATCACATACTGTAACAACCGGTTCGCCCAGCATCAGAAATGAGTGTATGCACCATCCGCACATGTGTGCGTGTCAAAACACATGGCAATTCACTTGCTCGTGCCTTTCACGCATATGTGCGGCATCAAAAACACAGCAATATAGGACGATATTGCACCTGGGCAATCGGGGCAACCTGGGCACCTCTAACCCACAGATCGCAACTACCAGTTCGCCTGAACAAGTCTGAACCAGCAGCAGCCCACCACTGCCTATCTCCATTGCTTGCATCTTTCTCTGATCCCCATTGTGGACAAGATGGATCATCATGAACATACAAATGCTTCATGTACATTCTGGTTTCTGCATAAATCCATCTCAGCCTTAGAAATTTCTGTTGAAGTTTGTGGGAAACAATTTACTACATGCCTTATTGCACTACCCATCTTATATGATGGCAGCATCCAATGCTGTCAGGACACGAATAAAATCATTCATGGTAGTATCTCTTGGATATATGGAATGGTCTCTTCTGAGAAAATAATGTTTGTCCCATTATTATTGTTATATTATTATATTTTATTCATTAAACTTGAAACTCAGTCAACTGAACATTCAAAAATGCATCACAAATACCATTGACTGGTGCTAATGGTTGATACGGGTTGCTGCCAGCGTTCTAGGTATCAACCAAGTACCTTCTTAAAATATACGATGTTCTGAGTAGCACAGTTTTTTGCAGTTCCACTGGTGTTATTGCAGGAAGCTGCAATTTGCTGATGTATCTTATAAAATTCTTGGACATGGTACCAAATGCCCTGATGACAATGGGTGACAGGGCCAAATATTCAAAATGTTTCTAGGTGAATTATGTGACACCCGATTTCCATTCGTTTGCAAATTTTCCATGGTGCAGTTCTAGCTTAGAATCTGTCTCTGCACTTTTACCATAATAAATTCTTCAAAGTGGCTTTGCACTGTTAGGGGGTTGACTGACCTCTTCCTACCCCTCACTGATATATTCCTTTGTTTTGATGACAAAGAGGGTGAAAATATTTATGCATGGTAAGTAACTTCTCTAATATACACAATGTCTAACAGGCTAGGAAATAATTTATGTGACGTATATTGCAATTCTGAAAAGCAATGTTGAAATAATAATCCTTTAGTAATTCTGAAACATAAAGCAGGAAAGTAATATTGTTGAATGTGAGGAGGGATCCTCTAAGAAGGCTTTGCTAATCCCTGCTTAGGGCAGGATAATCACCTCAAAAGTACCTAAATGAATAATTTCATTCTCATTTCCTGTATGAAGATTTTTCAGATATTAGCTCTACTAAATTCTTTCTCTCTCTCTTTAACATTTTTGACATCATTGGAATCAATCAATCAGTCAATCAATGAATCAGACACCTGTTGGTTCTAATGTGTCATCTGAAAAACAAAGTACAGGGAGTCCTTGACGTATGACCACAACTGAGCCCAACATTTTTGATGCTAAGCAAAACAGTTGTTAAGTGAGTTTTGTCCCCATTTACGACCTTTCTTGCCACAGTTGCTAAATGATTCACTGCAGTTGTTTAACTAGAGAGACAGTTGTTAAGTGAATCTGGCTTCCCCATTGACTTTGCTTGCCAGAAGTTCACAAAAGTTGATCACAATGACACTGCAGCCATCATAAATATGAATTAGATGCCAAGCATCTGAATTTTGATCATATGACCACGGGGATGCTGTAGTGGTCCTAAGTGTGAAAAAGGGTCATAAGTATACTTTTTTCCAAAGCAGTTGTAACTTTGAATGGTCACTAAATGAACTGTTGTTGTCGAGGACTACCTGTAATGGTAAGGGAGACTTACTTTCATTTTCCCCCTCAATACTGTTCACATCATAAAACAAATCATTTTAGTTTTTTATTTGGTAAGTAATCAGACCAGAGACTGAGCTTCTGGTAATTTTCATTGCAACAGTTGGCTTTGACTGTGATTATATCATTCAATTTGCTGTAATGATATTGACAGAAATTAAAATGTGTATTTTGCTTCCAGTATTAAAGATCTGTCATGGATATTTATATTTGACAAGAATACCCAAATAATAATGCTAAACAGAACAGTGCCGTGCATTCTTACGAGTTGTACAATCAGAATCTAAAACAAATTGCTTATAATTAGTTCCAGGCAATTAAATAAGATATGCTTTGAATTAAGATATTACCCCTTATTAGGTACTTCCTTGGATATTTGGGATTGTCACTATAAATTTAGACTTTTGGAAGATATCAAAGGGTCAAGGGCCAAAAGCGAATAATACTTGGGGAGGAGCGGTGGGACCTTTGTTTACTCATAAGACACCTTATTCACAGTCTTTGCATAGATAGAATAGAAAAACAGAGTTGGAAGGGGCCTTGTAGGTCTTCTAGTCAACCCACCCTGCTTAGACAGGAAACCCTACACCACTTGAGACAAATGGTTATTCAACATCTTCTTAAAATCTTCCAGTGTTGGAGCATTCACAACTTCTAGAGGGAAGTTGTTCCACTGATTAATTGTTCTGTCAGGAAATTTCTCCTTAGTTTTAATTTGGTTCTCTCTTTGATTAGTTTCCACCCATTGCTTCTTGTTCTGCCCTCAGGTGCTTTGGAGAATAGCTTGACTCCCTCTTCTTTATGGCAGCCCCTTAGATATTGGAACACTGCTATCATGTCTCCCCTAGTCCTTCTTTTCGTTAAACTAGACATACCCAGTTCCTGCAACTGTTCTTCATATGTTTTAGCCTCTAGTCCCCTAATCATCTTTGTTGCTCTTCAGTTCTCTGACAGAGATCCAGTTCTCTGTCCTTCGTAAACTTGCATTCAGTCTGGAAACACCATACAAATGCATCCCATATACAGAAATCCAAGATGGACTTTGCAAACATTCTTATTGTATCTTTAGAATCATCCCACATTCAAACAGCCTAGTTAGTACATATGTTTAAATCCTAAACATTTAAGCGATTTTTTTTAAATGAATTGTTAACTATACTTATAAAATACAGATATAAAAAGCAGCAAGGTATGAAGGGGCTGCAAAAGAGACTGTTTCTTTCACATTTCAAATAGAGAGAACACATTTGCTATGTACAGGGTGAATTACCTATTCATGAGTATTCACTAAAAAATATAAACCTCTCCTTAAGAATATCATTTTCTTGAAGGGAAGGAGCAACTACTTTTCTGAAAGTATAATTTTTTTGTCATCTATTTAAGGTTAGGTTACCAGGAGTTAAAACTGTGTACAATATTGATAATGTGGAATGTTTAGAAAATAGAATGTGAATTTGAAAAAAAAATGGATATGCTACTGATAGGAAGATCAAATATGTAGGAATTTGAATATATTGCATCATAATCCAGTTTATAATTCACATTATAATCCATATGATCCCAAACATATTATGGCAGAGATTTCTTTGCAATATAATATTTGCATAACTGATACAACTAATTGGATTGGATTTGACAAACATAGGCTTAAAAAATAGGAATAATATTAAGTAATATAATACATTGATACAACATATATTTTACACTTGCAATTAATAATGCACTTTTTCTTCCTCTCTTTATGGTCAATAATGATGCCAGCAATATGGGTTAATTTTATAATAAACAGAAGAACGGAAATCATTCTGATGGGGATTAATTATGTTCACTGTTTCTTTCTGTAAATCCCAACCAACCACACTCATGGACTGTAGTATAATTACACACTGAGACTATTGTTTTCTGCAGAAAATTGGGATGCTAAAAATAAGAAACGTAAATATTACATTGCAGAGGAAACACTGAATTCACTGAGGCAGCTAACAGATTATGCTTAATTTTCCAAGAATAATTTATGAATACACTATTTTTGGGATCTAAAGCTCGTTGATATGCAATCTTCTTTTTCCATTGTCTAAAGAAATCAGATTTTCTTTAAACCAGATTTCTTTTTCTTATTTGTGCAAATAAGAGCTCAGTGTAGCAATAAGACAAAGACTTCCGTAATTTGAATTGTTTACTCATAAACTTGTTTCATAAGTCTGATATATAGCAGTGGAAGTCTTGTCAAGAGGAATACATTAAAAAAATGATCTGCAGTCATTTATATGGATACTGAGTTATCTTTTCTGTTGAATTTGATTAATTGAGGAGATTGTTTACCAGCAAGAGTATATCCAGCTTTCTCAGTCTTTTCATACTGAAGCCAGGAGAAGGAAGAAGGAAGAAGGAAGGAGGAGGAAGAGGAGGAGGAGGAGGAGGAGGAGGAGGAGGAGGAGGAGGAGGAGGAGGAGGAGGAGAAGAAGGAGAAGGAGAAGGAGAAGGAGAAGAAGAAGAAGAAGAAGAAGAAGAAGAAGAAGAAGAAGAAGAAGAAGAAGAAGAAGAAGAAGAAGAAGAAGAAGAAGAAGAAGAAGAAGAAGAAGAAGAAGAAGAAGAAGAAACTACCAAGTCTATCGGGGAACAAAAAGCTTTTCTTCAGTATTAGGCAAACCATTAAATAAGGTTGTTCTATCTTGAAAACTTCCTATAACCTCTCCATAACAGTCCATCATACCGATACTATCTATCATAGTTAACGTAGTCAGCAACAAAATGAACTGGAAAAGCTTCTGCCCAATTATTCTTCAAGGGTAGAACAAGAAGCAATGGGTGGAAACTAATCAAGGAGAGAAGCAATTTAGAACTGAGGAGAAACTTCCTGACAGTGAGAACAATTAATCAGTGGAACAGCTTGTCTCCAGAAGTTGTGAATGCCCCAACACTGGAAGTCTTTAAGAAGATGTTGGATAGCTATTTGTCTGAAACGGCATAGGGTTTCCTGCCTAGGCAGGGGGTTGGACTAGAAGACCTCCAAGGTCCCTTCCAACTCTGCTATTGTATTGTATTGTATTAAGATGGTTCCATTGTTCTACAGCAAAAAATAAAAATTTACAGAAACCCATTTAGAAGTGTAAAAGATCCATTCGTTCTTACATTACACTATTTTTAGGAAGAATCTACCGAGATGACATACATGAATAAAAGCACTGTAGGGAGAGCTACAATTTAAGATAAAAATGCAGAAACTAAGGAGCGTGTTCACAAATTGCCATGGCGAAAAGACCTGTCCCTGCCTTTTCCAGACAATGTCTTTTGTTCTGGGCCACAGAAATGTAATATCATATTCCCCCAAGTCAATTTAAATATTCATTTTTAATAACCACCTAACCTTGGGTAGCCTTCCAGTGCTATTTGTTAGCTTAAAGAAATTACAAAGACCATTGATTTTTCCCCCCTGTCAAAATTGTTCCTGCTGAACTTGAATTTAATCTCTGCATTAGCAGATGAAATTGGCAAAAGGACATTTTGGAAGTATCTGGAATCTGTTAGAAGGATTATCTGAGGTGACATTGATATGCAATAGCCTCTAAGAACCATCTGTCCCTGTCTAAACTCTCCTCTAAGAGGAAAAGATATTAACTAAGTTTTCTTTTCCTTTTATTTTTTCTTTAAAAAAATCAAACTCAATACTTTGTTGCTTGTCAAACAGCCTGGGTTAGACATCATGGGCTCACTGTAGAATTGTTGGAACCTTGTGCCAAATACTTTTCTTTATTATCTATAAACTATTCTGGATTATTCTAAACTAGACTAGTCAGTAGGACTGAAATTGAAGACATAATCTGTATGGTTTTAATCATTCATTTTTAGCATCGAAGATATGCAATATTTCTGTCCTCTCTCTATTCCCCCAATTTTAAGTGCAGAAATTAAGTTTACCATCTTTCCTTCCTAGACCTACAGCAATAATCTGAAAATCTAACACAAATCTTAACACTAATCTCTTGAATTTTGAAGTTTAAATAGAAATTCAAATGTAAGAAATGACTTTTTTAAAAATAAAAATCAGTTTGACTTTATTTGAATACCTCTTTATTTATAGAAAATAGTTAACCTGTAACTCTAACACCAAACTAAATTCATCCTCAAGTTTGCTCTGATCAGGATTGTCTTCTCAACCTTCAAAATTCCTCTTTCTGTCCCAAGACAAAAAAAAAAAAACATTCCTGAACAAAAGACAAGGCAACATAAGGCATCCAGGAGAAAGTGTATTTTTGCCTATTGCAAAGATATTTCTTCTTCGGAAAAGGAATGAGAAGTTATTTGATCATGCTATAGTCAGAAACTCTTCTTCATAAAATGAAAATATTCTGCTTGTCACTTATTGTCCTCATGCTGTTGCCCATATGCCATGCTTTATCTAAAGCAACTTAAAATTTATTTAATTATTCTGGTTTTATATAAGGTTTCTTTTCAACATGGAATTAGTATATTTTAGAAAGAATGGGTCTAGTGCCGTGTTGGTGCAGTGGTTAGAATGCAGTATTGCAGGCTAACTCTGCCTACTGGCAGTTCGATCCTGTCCGGCTCAAGGTTGACTCAGCCTTCCATCCTTCTCAGGTTGATAAAATAAAGACCCAGATTGTTGGGGCCAATATGCTGACTTTGTAAGCTGGTGAGAGAGTGCTGTAAAGCATTATGGAGAGGTATATAAGTATAAGTGCTACTGCTAGGAGAGAGCACTGTTTTGATGCTGTTCCCATTTGCGATCTTTCAGTTGGATTATTTCTAAACAAATGTCCAGAACATTTTGAAAGAGCTCTAAATCCATGTTCAAAGATAGCCAACAAGTTGCAAGTGTAGAAAACAGGTGTATGGGGGGGAGCATATCCTGATGCTACTTCTCCATGCACTCTGTGACCTCGCAAGTTTGGTTTTCAAAGCAGCACTTTCACCCACAGAAATGGCTTGGTTGACCACCGAGAAATCAGCAACCTGACGAACAGCCAACTTGCCATTTTAAGTGTATTCGTTCATAGCACTTGCCCCACACTAGGGAGAGTGGTTGGCGATAATTTTCCAGCTGCAAGTAATAATTTTGGAAAGAAAACCCATATCAATCTAGTAACTTGATGCTTTTATTCACAGCCTGCCCATTGCCCATCTGTTCTTTGCAGTCGGCATCTATATCCCCTCCCTGGTTTGGACCTGGATATCTGGGATGTTAGATTTCTCTTCTGACCTATTGTTTATAAGTTAGCTTTGTGAGTAGTGCCAGAACCAAAGTAAAGGAAAAGAGCTCTCTTTCTTCCCCTTGTTGCCATTTTTAGGAGAAGAAGAAGGCAGAATTAAGAGAGGGATTAGCCTGGAGTCATTATGTTCCCACAAATAATCCAAGTCCAGCCCCCTTGAATTCTATTAACTCTTGTCTAGCACCAATTTAGTGATGGCCATTAATTTACTATATTTTTATAGGCATGAGCAATACAGCATGTGGTCCTGATACATTCTTTATCAAAACTAGGTATCCTGATGGCTCTAGCTGGGTGGATGACTGGGCTGGTTGTGCGACGGCTACAACCTCTGCACAACTGATTTCTTCTTGCTTGGAATTTACTGCTGTGACATGGCAACTTGGTATCTACACTTTCCACTTTTTTTTAAAACAAAATTTTATTGGTTTTTAAGAAAAATAGACAAGGAAAGGGGTAGTGGAATAAGTTACAAATTTTGGCAGTTACAATATGCAGGAGGTGGCCCCTCCCCCCGTACTCATACATTTCATTTATTAATACATTAGATTATTACAAGTCAATGGTATTCTGTCAGCATATAAACTTTTATCTTCAAATAATTTCAATCATTTTACATCAAACAGATTTTCTTGTTCATTTTTGTGATCTGAGTTTTCTCGATGTTGCCCCTTCTCCCCCCACCAGCAGAGCTCCGACCCCTCCCGTGTCCTGTGTATCTGGTGTAGTATCATCAGGTTTATCTAGGAGGGCTTTATTTTTTTCCATAAAGGCCTGAGCCTCTATGGTTGTGTTGATTCTAACTCTTGTGTCCTCCCAGAAAATTAGCATACCTTCAGGCATCAGCCATCTAAACCACACCCCTTTCTGGTATAATTTCTTCGCTAATAACAAATAGTTTTTTCTTCTCTCTCTCACTTTCTTAGGGATCTGTTTCAGAATGGTTACTTCTCTATCCTGGTATTTTAATGCTTGCCCCCTTTGTGCACTCAGAATCTCATCTCTTGTAGTCTTTCTAAGGAATTTAATATGTACCTCCCTTGGAACGTTATGTGTTCTAGCGTATGCTGAGTTTACTCTATAAACCAGGTCCATGTCCCACCCCATCTGTTGTTTGTCTTTTTAAATATATTCACATATATTAATATCTACACTTTCCACTTGACACAGGTGTTCTATTATCAGGTATATCATAGTTAAGGGAGCTGCTGATATTTTTGCACTGGCTTCTCTAACTATTGGTGATAAGCAAACATCTTCAACATCTTCCCCACCCATCATTGACTTTTCCTTCTCTGGTACAGCTGCTGTCTATATGCTTAGCTACAGTTTATTTCTCTGGAGTCTTCAGTTATTTCTTGCCTTTTACTCCCACAATGTCCCCACAAAACAGGGACTTACAAGTCATGCTTCCCCCAGGTGTTCAGTTTTTCTGAAATTATTTTTGAGAAAAACGTTAATGGCCCAGTAAGTTACAAAGATGCCCTCTCACTCATAGATGAGGGTGTATGGAACAAGAGGACCCTAGTGGGTAGAGACTAATGATGATTAGCTCATTTGTTCTTAGTTTACTGTATTTGGCATCAGCTAATACAATTGTAGGTTGGTTCACATCTCTATTGACAATTTAGGAATAGGAATTAAGAAACCTCTCTGATTAAGCCTTCTCAAATGACTACACAAACATAATTTTTGCACTTGGATTCTTTAAAAAAACTTTTTATGATTATGGTGTAAAAATGTTAAAATTTCAATTAAGATGGTAGGTTTTTTTTCAGAGGTTATTATTTATTGAGTTCATAGTATCATTTTGAATTCCAAGTGACTATGAATATGCAAGTAAATGTGCTTTGCTGAAAGATTACCAAAGAACTTGCATATACAAAATGTACCTCCATTTTTCGTCAACATTAAACTATTTTGCTGACTGACAACACAATTTTGATGTGAAGTGGACACTAAGGAACATAGAGAAGACAATTGTTTGTTCAAGGTATATGTAAATGTTAGGAGAAAAACTGTGTGGTTCAAAGCAGAGGCATCTACAGCCAATCACAATGATGCTGACATCACGTGTGTGTGATGACTTGATCGGACAAGATGCTATAATTTATATTCTTATGTGGGGCATTGTGATGAAAATACATAAGAACTATTGTCTTTATCATATGTTTTGTCATTTTTCCGGCCCCTTGAAAGACTGGTTCATATAGCTACAAGATCTGGGTATGTTTAGTTTACAAAAGAGACAAGTGGAGGGACAACTATGCTTTCATATATGTTACAGCAGCTGTCCCCAACTTTTCTGGCACCAGGGACAGGTTTTGTGGAAGACAATTTTTCCATGGACCTGGAAAGGGATGGTTTCATGTGCAACTAGATCCACCACATACACAGATGAAGCTTCACTCACTCACTTCCCACTTGTGCAGCCTGCTTCCTAACAGGCCCCAGACCAGGACTGATCTATGCCCTGGGGCTTGGGGATGTCTGTCTTACAGACTGTGACACAAAAGTGGGAGTGCATGTATTCTCTATGAAACTTGAATTGTGTGAGATTGATGCTGTTAACACACCTTAGAGGTTAATATAAATAAATGAGCAATAAGGAATAGTGGATACTGTGTTGGAACTCAGCTTTCCAGCCCATTTTCTGACAATTACATCTCTAATTTGCAGGGAGAGCAACAGAAGAATGGAATTAGAAAGGTGTGTTTGAACAACACTTTGGTGAAAGCTCCACTGCGTCTTCCTGCCCCCATAAGTAAACCCAGTTCAGAAGCAATTTTTTGTTTGTTTGTTTTAAATGATTACATCCTCAAATGGCTTTTGAGTGTGCCTCATTAGTGCTGGTGTAACTTGTAGTAGGTATGTTAGGAATAAGTAGGCAGGTTTGTTGAAGGAAATACTAGATTCTACATACCACCCCATTTTCCTCATAGGAGCTTTAAAGGTTTGTTCCAAGCATTATGTGATGCTGGACATATAAAGAAGAAGAAAACAAGCATAGAATTTATACCGTTTTTCTATAATTATTCGTTTCCTAGCAGCGAATCTGCTGAAAATTGAGACCTATTACTTTGTACTATAAAGCTGCTGAAAAACTACTGAAAGGTTTGAAATAGCTCTATTTTCTTTTTCCTTTTTCACATGTTAATCCCAATTCTCCCAAGTAATGGATTTGTTTCATTGTCTGTCTCTTCTTAAAATACTTTGATCTCAGGTTTTATATCAAAACTCACTGTTCCCTGAAAGATCGAGATGTGAAATGGATGTGTTCAATTGATTCCAACACCAAAATCTTTAGATATCTGTGTCCAATTGTGCCTATATACAAATGCATTGCAGTACTGGTAAAATGGATTCTTCTTTTTCATACAGAAATTTATCCATTCTCACATCTGCTCCAGAGGATATTATGGACCAAATTTCGAGACATGAAGGTATCCAAGAGAAAAGTACCCCAAGGCTCTGTTTTAGGCCCAGTACTCTTCAACACCTTCATCAATGATTTGGATGAGGGAATAAATGTGGAACTCATCAAATTTGCAGATGATACCAAGCTGGCAGGAATAGCCAATACTCCAGAAGATAGGCTTAAGATACAGAAGGATCTTGACAAACTTGAACATTGGGCACTATCTAATAAAATGAAATTCAATGGTGAAAAGAGTAAGGTTCTACATTTAGGCAACAAAAATGGAATGCACAGGTACAGTATAGGTGGTACCTTGCTCAGTAGTAGTAACAGTGAAAGGGATCTTGGAGTCCTAGTGGACAACCATTTAAATATGAGCCAGCAGTGTGCAGCAGCTGCCAAAAAAGCCAACACAGTCCTAGGCTGCATCAACAGAGGGATAGAATCAAGATCATGTGAAGTGTTAATACTACTTTATAATGCCTTGGTAAGGCCACACTTGGAATACTGCATTCAGTTCTGGTCACCACGATGTAAAAAAGATGTGGAGACTCTAGAAAGAGTGCAGAGAAGAGCAACAAAGATGATTAGGGGACTGGAGACTAAAACATATGAAGAACGGTTGCAGGAACTGGGTATGTTTAGCTTAAGAGAAAGAAGGACTAGAGGAGACATGATAGCATTGTTCCAATATCTCAGGGGTTGCCACAAAGAAGAGGGAGTCAAACTATTCTCCAAGGCACCTGAGGGTAGAACAAGAAGCAATGGGTGGAAACTAATCAAGGAGAGAAGCAACTTAGAACTGAGGAGAAATTTCCTGACAGAACAATTAATCAGTGGAACAGCTTGCCTCCAGAAGTTGTGAATGCCCCAACACTGTAAGTCTTTAAGAAGATGTTGGATCGCTATTTGTCTGAAATGGTATAGGGTTTCCTGCCTAGGCAGGGGGTTGGACTAGAAGACCTCCAAGGTCCCTTCCAACTCTACTATTGTATTGTATTGTAAAAGAAAAGAAAAGAAAGAGGAGATCCTGCTGCATTGGCAGAAATACATTTCAGGATTTTCAGCTTTTGTCCAATGAGTGTTTCAGAATGCATGGAAAACGCCTCTTTTTGAATTGTTATAGCAGCCAGATGTTTTCCCAAGGACTCATGATTTCTTCAGAATCCGCTCCTGTTTGTTTTTGTACCTCATTACAGTATATGTATGCATAGCTACAGTACCTTGCTTCAAAAGAAGGGGAACCCCACCCCCACCCCGCAAAACAGCTGGCAGCAGCTTCCAAGACAGCTGTGCAAAATGGTAAAAAGACACAACTGTTTTAACATTGTGAAACCCTGACAGATTTGCACACTGTTGGATGCAGTCCTTTGTCTCTTTATGATCTAGGAAAGGACATAAATGTATTTAAAAGATGTATAGAGCATATGTTTGATATAATGAATGTGCTTGGAAACATTCTATAATTAGGCTTTATGTCAGAATACAGGAAACATCTATCCTTCTGTGCCTTGCTCTGGTAAAAAGCTCATATGCCCTGCAATGGATAAGTTTCAAATTATATCTTTTTCCAAATAGTCATAATTGATATTTGGGGATATAGAAATTAAGGAGACAAAGCAGTGACTCATAGAAAATAATTAGCAAGGTTGGGTAAATTTGAACTTCTGAGCAGACTCAACATGGGTGTAATAAGAAATATCCACCATGGAATTCAGTAAGACTCATTTCTGATAAAATATCTTTTTTTACTTCTGCAAAATCTTTCTCCCTTTAAATGAGAAATAACATATTCTGTGAAAAGCCTTTCCAACTTACTGAAAACTCATACATATATATCATTTTTAGATCTAGCATTACCCTTTTTGACTTGAGCTACTGGCATTTAAAAAAAACCACCCACAAATAATAGAATTCAGTGAGAGAGTGTCAAGAAGCCACTACAAAGAACATCATGGTGACTGAATTACTCCATAATTTTTGAGTCTGACATTAGAGCTAATTGACTATCATCAAATATAGAATAATACTGGGTGAAGACCCAGCCAAGACAGGTTAAGCTAACCTTCCAATGTAGTAATCCTCCTGTTGTTTTGACAGGTTAGACACACTGGAAAAGTCAGCGAGAGAAAGTCATGGAGATAAGGCCATGGTAACCCATTGGATGGCACCCGAGAACACCACATGGGGGGGGGGAGTGAGGGTGCCAGTTGAAAATAAAATAAGAGAAGCAATAGCAACAGTATAGACTCAATGGTTTTGCTCATTTGCACTTGGCCACTGAGACTGCTGATGGAACCCATACTGGTGACTCAGCAAGCTTTTGCATAAATTTAATACATTTTGAATACTGAAAAAAGTTTTTTTTCGGGGGCGGGGGGACTATGTGAAAATATGCTCACATAGGTGCCTTGTATGACATCAACAACTGCCTAGAATCAAACATCCTTCTGCACAAAATCCTCAAACGTGAATTGCATTACACTTTAATAAATTCCATGTGTCTTAACAATGAACTTTAAGGTACTTTAAGTCTGAATGGCTTTCACCCTAATATTAGCTGTGGACATTAAGGCAATACACTCTTAGCCATTACTACAATGTTCATAGATTCCTCGAATTACTCTCTTTATCACTTCATTTCCCAAAATAAATGTCACATGGTCTCCCTTCCTGTCTAACGGTTTTTGGCCACTCCATCTACTCATAAGCTTTTACGTCCATAAGTCATAGTGATTTACAAACATTAAGCTCCACCCCAAGTTTAACAACTGACACCTACTGGTAAATTAGCAATTGATTCTATAACCATTCAAATGATAGTGTCTTGTTCACCTTTCACCCCTTGCTTGCGAATCAGCTGAGAGTTGTCATCTTTCTCCCTATTACATAACACTGATGGGCTGGCTGCTAAAGCAAGGTCATGGCACACACTTGAAAGTTGTTGATAAAGTTAACAAGAATTAGACAACTTGCAGACCTCAGCTAAAAGTTAGGAATAGAGATGGTCAGTAGCAAATGAAATGTCTATTAGATAACTCCTGGAGCATTCATTCGCCAAGGCTTAGGAATGGGACAGCTAGAGACCAATAGAACAAATTGTAGAATTATTGCTAAAATGTTTATTAGAGGATATTTCTTATTATTTCACCTTGTCCCGCTTTTCCTTTAGTGAAAATGTATAATGTTTTCTTAATCTTTTGTTCTTGGTTCTTGGCCTTTTGACCAGGAACCCTTTTCCTTGGAGGACTCCAATAAAAAGCAATCAGAAAACCTTCACCTCGTGTCTGGCGTCCATCATTGGCTTCGGCACCAGGCTCAGACCCGAATTGGGGACAACAGCACTACACAGAGCGCCAATAAAGAAGAATATTTGTAGCTCAGGGTTGAAATGAGGGGTCATCGGTGCTCTCTGAGCTTGGTTTTTTTTTCTTGCAGATGTTTCATAAACCAAACTAGTGTTGGAAGATCAAAGGTTTCCTGGTTCGTTCCCAGCCGGGAGTCACCGCCGATGCTTAGAAGAAAGTTTCGTGAAGACAGCCACCTGAAAGTTATGAGCTTTATTGAAGGAAAAAAGGAACGGGAAGGATGAGACGAAGCTCTGTCGTTCCCGGGTCTGCAGCACCATATACAATTTGGTTTCTCCTTATATACAGTTTTTCTTGCCCCTGGCTATGGTGTAAATTTTAATGAGAATAAAAGTTCCTTTATTCTGGATGATCGCTCTGATATTGATTCTCTTGTCTTTTGGGTTTCGTTTGTCTGGTATCTTGCCCTTATGTTAATCTTATCATAAAACCTGAAGAGGATGTTTTCCTGTTATTCGGGGCGCTTATACAAAGAGATCTGTTTTATGCAGATGGTCATGGTGTTCGTGTTATCTTGTAATCATTGCTAGATTCGGGGTTTTCCCAACTCCATTATCCTTTTCCTAATCTTATTATCTTATCTCCTTTGTGACCAAGTGTAACCTCTTCCTGTTTACGTGGGCGTGTTTTTCTCTAGCTTTGGTCCCTGATTATGTATTCATTAATTCATTCCTGTTCATGCTCTCTGGGTTATTTTCGTTACCTTACTACACTAGGTAACATCATCAGTGCCAGATACTAGATACTAGAGAGTACTAAGGACTGCTTACTGCACAGAGCCCCTCCAAAGCCTCAGGTTAATTGCACTCCTGGCTTTCAAAAATAAACAAACAAGTAAACATTGTACCTTGCAGCCATACCTATACAAGGTACTATTTAACACAAACTTGCTATTTTGTTGTCCCATTCTCAACTGTGAACCTGGCTGAGGGCATTTTGTAAGCTTCAGGATTGCCACCCATATTTAATTTCTAAAACAAAATGGTCCTCCCTGTAATTGTCCTGTCAGAATTATATGTATGCAGTACAAATTGTCACATTACCAGAGAGGCTGTTTTGATTTGCCTTCTATAATACATACACTATGCAGAATATTATCTATCATCAGCTGAGTACTCAATTATGTCACATTCAGTTTTAGATAATCAGCGTGATAACCAATATTGAACAAGAATGGGCGTAAGGGTCATTTCAGGTCTGAGTTTTGTTTTGTTTCCTTTCTTTAATCTCCCTAAGAATCTTGATATACTTATAAAGTTGTTCAAACAACCTCCATTGGTGCTTCAAACGCGTAGAGTGATAAGAAGATCCCCAATTTTCTGGGTTAAGGGTAATGTTTGTTGGTTACTAAATATTGTTATTTGAATGTTTGCAATGTTATAGTTGGGCTGCACAAATTCTTTTTAAAGAAGTGCTCACAGAGTGCAAAAAAATGCTTACAAAGCACCTGGCTCATTAAAGCAACTGCATCTTTCCAGGCTTGAGTGGCTGTTCAGTGGCTGCTCCCAACAGTCTCTGGATATGCACACTCAGCTGTTTCTCCTTGTTCCTTTTCCCAGCAGATTTCCAGATTGTAGTTAAGTGATTCAAGATTTGATAACAAAACCACTTCAAGATTCAGTGTTGGGAAAAAAGGTTTCACCCAGTGGTGAAATTCACATTTTTAACTACCGGTTCTGTGGGCGTGGCTTGGTGGTTGTGGCAGGGGAAGGATATTGCAAAATCTCCATTCCCACCCCACTCTGGGGCCTGTCAGAGGTGGTATTTGTTGGTTCTCCGAACTACTCAAAATTTTCGCTACCAGTTCTCCAGAACTTGTCAGAACCTGCTGAATTTCACCCTGGTTTCACCCTAATGAGGGAAGTCGAAAACATTTGAAGATGCATATTGTTTTGGTGCAACTGGATGTCAAATGTCAGTTGCATACCCTAATGGGGCTCATCACAACACTGTTTTGAAACAATCTCCACCCGCTTAAAGGCAACAATAACAGAGATGAGGAAATGATACTAAAACAAATTTCCACATTGCCTAGCAAAATACTCAGAGCAGTTAACTGAATTATTGCAAAAGGTATCCAACTCCAATTTAAAAATACCAATGTTCAAAATTGCATTGAAAATGAGGCCTGTCTTTTTTGCTGGTTTTTCTAGGTTGTCATAACCTTGTGCTTTATTACCTGAGTGGGTTTTCTCGGATGATCTCTCCATTATTGATTTCAGGGGATGTTAGCTGGCATACTCTCAAAGCTCAAATTCTTCTGAGCAAGACGTACAGGCACAATAAAGGATTTGCACTTCTGGGGTGAAAGCGTTTTCTGCTTCTGCCCAATGGCTGGTTTGGGAGCAAGGAGGATGGGCATAACTGTTCAATAATTACCACCCCCAGGAAAGGAGCCACTCACCACCAGCAGAAATCTCAGAGCTCAGACTTCTTAGTGTGATCTAGGAGGTAGGAAGTAGGATAGTATAATGAGGCATAGTGCCCCAGAGAAAGAGGCCAGCTTAGGTGAAATGACATTTTATCATCTTGTCCCTGTGCTTAGAGCAGTTGAAATAGGAGGCAGCTCACTCATTATCAGTTCTGCCTTTAGCCTGAAAAATTTTCAAAATGAAGCTTGAAGTCCCTATTTAGATTGCTAAGAGCTGGCTGACTTCCTGATAAGATCGGTAGAAGCAGCCTGGAAATGGGACATTCCATTGCAGGTAGTCGTCGACTTATGACCACAAATGAGCCCAAACTTTCTGTTGCTAAGTGAGACAATTTTTAAAAGAGTTTTGCTTCATTTTATGACCTTTCTTGCCACAGTTGTTAAGTGTATCACTGCAGTTCTTGAGTTAGTAACAGGGCTGTTAAATGAATCTGGCTTTCCCATTGACTTCACTTGTCAGAAGATTGTAAAAGGTGCAGTGGTGGGATTCATTTTTTTTTACTACCAGTTCTGTGGGCGTGGCTTTGTGGGCGTGGTGTGGCTTTGTGGGTGTGGCTTTGTGGGCGTGGCAGGGGAAAGATACTGCAAAATCCCCATTCCCTCCCCACTCCTGGGGGAAGGTTCCTTCAAAATCCACACTCCCTCCCCACCCCACTAATCTGCTTTCCACTCCGTTCAAGGCAGCAAAAAAAGATCAGCTGGGAGGCAGCAGGAGCAGGGCCAGTCTATTTGCCGGTTCTCCAAACTACTCAAAATTTCCACTGAAATTTGGTGAATATTGGCTGAATACCACCTCTGAAAAGGTGATCCGTGATCCCAGGACATGGCAACCATCATAAATATTAGTCAGTTGTCAAGCAGATGAATTTTGATCACAAGGCCATGGGGTTGCTGCAATGGTCATTAACTGTGAAAAATGGCCATAAGTCACTTTTTCAGTGCTATTGTAACTTTGAATGGTCACTAAACAAATTGTTGTAAGTTGAAGACTACCTGTAGTACAAGAGAGAGCAGAGTTTGTAGTTGACCACATGAAAGGAAATGAGAGCTGAGTGTGACAATACTCATCTTTTTGTCCTAAAGAGCTATAAATCACATTGGTTGATTGCTCATGTCTAGTCAGTCTCTTACATACTCCCTGTTCCCCACACATGGAATGAAAGTTGCCCTGGGCTCCAGAGCCACCACACTTGAATTGCTTCTTTGAAACAGAGGCCTGTTTTGAGGCATGAATCTGCTACAATGGCTGATGTGATGAAAGGGTCGTTTAATCAAATGGCTCATTCTAAGTTTCAATCCGGCCCTAATACACACAACAGCAACATCTGCATAAGCCACTAGATGGGTAACAGTTGCTTAATTATGGTTTTAATGCATTGAGCACAATGTTTGGTAGAGAATAGTCCCCCACATTATTATTTTTGAAGGCTCTATCTAGCTATCTGTGAGATATTGCATATATGTGTGCATTCCATTGTGATTTGTAAAGATTGTTGAGGGCAATAAGATGATTATGTAAACCACTTAGAGAGGGCAGTAAAGCACTGTGAAGTGATATATAATTCTAAGTGCTATTGCTATTCCAGATAAAATACTACAATAAAATATCCAATAGACCTTGGAAACACAGAACAAGCAGCAGGACAATTAAACAAGGAAACAGGACTATTGCAAAAAAGATTCTTGAGTCTGAGGGACAGGAGAAACATGAGAAGCGTTTCAGTAAACTCGTCTTAATTACACCACATATAATTGGGGAGAAGAACTGCTTAGGGAGGCATGTAAACTCTTTGGGGCAAGCAGATTCATGAACTACTTGGATTTCTAGAGAGATCTTTATTTCTAGAAAGACATTATAACAGCTGATGGTGAACAGAGAAAGCCCCCTTCACCTTAGACATAAAGAAAGATGTCTCCTAAATGCTGGTTACTGAGATTGAATGCCTGCTAAAAACAGAAGTATTACAGGGCTATTATAAATCACCTCCAGCAATGTCAATGGGGAAAATGACTCAGCTTTCCATATGCAGTATAAACAGTTGCTTCCAACTATTTAACTGCACATAACTGAAATGTTTGCCGGGGAGGGGGGGAGACAGACGGGATGGGACTGTCCAGCCTGTATCTTTGGATGGGATTCAGAAAGAAGGCATTCCTGGATCTTCCTGGCTGCTGTCCCATCAGACCATCTGTTCTCTCCTCTTGCTTAATCCTATTAACTTGATGTACTGGACCTGGATTTGCCTCTAGAACTCAATGCCACTGGACTACACACTATCTGATGAGGGAATACTAAACTGATAAACACTGGCTTACATACCTAAAACCACACTAATATTCAGAAGCCGTTGCTGTCCCGAGATTTTGGAACTGCTGTGAATGCAGTGAGCTTCTTAAAGTTGAAGAAGGATTAAAAGTAACTCCTTGGCCACCTTGTAGTTCACCTTCCCTGTGGATTTTTTTTAGAATGAGATGAATGCTAGCCAGCCTTTGTTCTAGCCAGGTCTAGCCAGAGTTGGCCAGGTCGAAAGCAACGTGCCTGAGAGCAGACTTGTCTGTTGCAATAATACTGCACAAGTGCCAGCACTTTTCAGTCTGAACAAAGAGAGAAGCATAAGGGAGAGAGAGAGAGAGAAAAGAGATAGATAGAGATTTGAATTTTGGGATTGCTTGAATCCCAGAGCCTGCCTAAGTTGGTTTCCTTTGACATTAAGCGTTCTTTAATATGTGCAAGTAAAAGTTCTGAATCTTATCAGACCTGTGTCCTTGAATGTTCTTTGGCAAGCTTTTTCATTCTAACATCAGTCTGGGGAAAGTCTGACACATGGATCAACTTGCAGGGAAACATCCAACTTTGGTCCCTGATGCATCTGTGAGAAAAGCTTCTTCACTGCTAGAATAAGATATGTCTTATTGCTTCCAAGGTGCTTTTCTGCTCTACCAAGAAAATAAAGACAAGAAAAGATAAAACATAGCTTAAGGCATTAGTGTGGAATCATAAATGAACATATACAACTTGGCAGAAGAAAGCTTATGTTCTGCTGACATCACAAGCGATGATACAAAAGAAAATCACACTTATTTTCTGTAATTTCCATTCGCACCAGCAACAGCAGATACAAATACATTTATCCATTTTGCAATATATAAAAAAGAAAATGCTTGTTTACCATTTTGAAGATTCAGCTTTCAAGAGTTGTTAGATCTTTTTTTTTTAACAAGGGGGCATTATGCTAGTTATGTGAAATGTCACACCCAGGATAACATGCTTGACCATGTACTTTATTGCATCATTATCATCATCATCATCATTAAATGTTTTAAAAAACATTGATCTTGGCACATCGTCAATTAGATGCTGTGGTATTATAAATTTCCAGGTCCCACTTCAACTAAACCTCAATAACATTTTTTCTTTCTTTTTTGGAAAATTTTGTAGAAATAAGAAAGGATCTCAGGAAAATTATTTGTGGAGTCACAGGTAGTACTTGGGTTATGAGCATTCATTTAACAATGGTTTAAAGTTATGAGAGCCTTAGAGAAAGTGACTTATGACGCATCTTCAAACTTATTATTATTACACCATCCTTGCAGACACATGATAGCAATTTGATTGCTTGGCAACCAACTCACCTTTACAATGGTTGCAGCATTTTGCACGCATGTGATTGCGATATGTGACCTTCGCAGTCAGTCTCTGAGAAGCAAAGTCAATTGGGGAAGCATTAGAAGCATATGGTTCATTTAATGACCATGTGATTTGCCTAATGACCATGATAAAATGGTTGTAAAATTGGTCCCATCTCATTATGACTTGCTTAATGATCATATAGTTTAGCAACCAAAATTCTGGTTCCAATTCTGGTGATATGTAAATACCTATGTAAAGAAATGCAAGCATAAAATATTATATCACGCCAGCAAATAATTGCACAGAAGAGAGATTTCTGCACGTGAATCAGGATCTAAGGATGCAAACAAAACAATTGGCATCAAGAAATCCATTAAACCCATTCTCTTGAGCAATTCATGAATGAATAGTATTGCCAGTTAGAACTGCAGTAATAACTTCCCCTGGAAGACATAAATATGAGGCACTTTTATTTCCCAACAGCTCAGTGGCAGAACAGAACAGAACAGAATAAGCACTTACCGGTATATACCACTTCACTGTACTTTACAGGCCTCTCTAAAAGGTTTACAGACCCAACAATCTGGGTCCTCATTTAACAATTTCAGAAGGATGAAAGGCTGAGTAAACCTTGAGCCAGTGAGAATCGAGTGAGAAGCTGAACTGCTGAACTGCCGGCAGCTGGCAGTCAGCAGAAGTAGCCTGCAGTACTGTATTCTAACCACTGCACCACCATGGCTCTAGAATAGAATAGAATAGAATAGAATAGAATAGAATAGAATAGAATAGAATAGAATAGAATAGAATAGAATAGAATTCTTTATTGGCCAAGTGTTGTTGAACACACAAGGAATTTGTCTCCGGTGGATAAGCTCTCAGCAGCAAAGTGATAAATCATAAATCATAAGATACGATCATAAATCAAGATACAACCAACAAAGTGATGGTCATAAAATACTGTAGGAGAAGGCAATAGGAAAGATGAGAAGGATAATAGTAATACAATCTTACTCTGTGGTTAAGTATAAGACAATGCTGTGGGAATTACGTGTTTAGCAGAGTGATGGCATGGGGGAAAAACTGTTGTATCTTGTTTGATTTGGGCATGGAGCAACAGGAGCCCTCCAAAGCTGTATTTAAACATCTCACTGTTAAAGTATTACAAGGAAGCAAAAATGCATGCAATTACTTTTAAAGGGGAACGTAGCCTTATGTTTATTTAATTTTTTATGCTGTCTATCTTCCCTGTAAAGTGATTCTGGGGGGAATTAAGATTATAAAACAAGTAGAAAAATAATTTAAACATCAAAACTACATAGATTAAGAGTTTGAAAACTATAGTGAAAGCAGAACTAAGAGATGGACAGGATGGGGATGAGGTCTTCTTATACCATCTACTATTTCCAGTGGTGAGTGCCCCCCCTCCCCCCATCCATTTGGGGCAACGTTTTAGCAGACAGTTGGGGAAACTGTATTTGCCTGCCAAAAGATTGGCCTGCACACAACTTTTCATTCTCCTTTGCTTTCCTCTTCATTGGCACATGACTGCATGAATAATAATAATAATCAAAACCCTCTGGAACATGTGCTTCTCATTTTCAGCCCTTGTTGCATTCTACCATGTAATCATTTCAAAGCCTAGTAGTGGGATGGATTGAAATTATTATCAAGGTGCCTTAGGCTGTTGCTAATATAAAAATTAAATGTAATCCTTATGTCAAGACCTAGTTTATGCAGAACAGCTCTCAGATGAATTAAATGGAGTGGATAATGGAGGTGAGAGATTAGTTAGAAAGCAAAACACCTGTTGTCCGGGAAAAGCAGTGATCCATTATAAAGGGACAGCTATGGCTGGTGTTATGGTTACGGTTAAAGAGCAGACCTAAAATAGGGACTGCTGCCTGCCAGAAAGAAAATCATTACAAAATAGGTGTGTGTTTATTAGACAGTATTAGATTTTAAGCTTGCCACCACCGCAAGGAAGCACGTAATGAAGATTCTAATAATAGAGCAATAATTTATTAAACTTGTATGATGCCTGACTCATCAAGTGATACTGAACTCTTTGCTATATGTCTGCTTGTTTTGACCAAACTTGGTGACGGGGGCAGCTGCAGAGTTACCATCATCTAACCTTAATTTTTGGAAAAAAGAAAAAAAACCTATGTGAATTATCACGTCAAAGGAACAGATGAATGTTCTGTGGGTGCTCTTGAGAATAAGTGTTCCATAAAACTGAAATAATAAAATGGGCCCTTCCCCCCACCTTTGTCCTCAAGAAGTGGATGCAAAAATTGAGAAATAGGCTGCCAGGCGTGTTGTATATTTATGGAAAAATGCATGCTCTTGGATGCAGACTTAATCATGCCTAGAGGAGCAAACCCTTGAAAACAATAGGACTTTGATTTGTTTGGTTGTTGCTTTGTTATTTTGTTATACCTTCAGGTCTTGACTTCTTGCAACTGCCTGGACATCTCCCAGCTATTTTCTTGGTGCAATTTTGGATGTGGTTGGCTTTTGCCGCCTTGAGTTATTTTTAAAGCAATGGAAGTAGGATAAAAAGTTAATAAATAAACAGCCTGCTTTCTAGGGCTGAGAGGGAGGGACTAGTCCAAAGATACTCAGCTGCCTTTGTGTCTATCCTAGGATTGGAACTCAGTATTTGAGGTTCTAGGTTGGTGCCTTAATCATTAAACTAAACTTGCTCTCTCATCATTGCGCGCACCGAAGCAACAGTAATGCTGGCAGCAACCCACCCCTGCACCATTTCCATCTGGAAACTCCTTTGCAATAAAAAGGGCACTTAGGTAGAGAACATTTAAGGCTTTCAGTAACTCCTTTATTTCCTACAATATCCCTAGAAAATTCTGAGACAATATAAAAATTGGTAGAACATTTAATCTTGCCCTCAAATCCTTCATTATCTGCATTTCATGCATTTTAATTGTTGTAATTTATGATTGTAACTGTTTACTTACGATCCCATCTTTATTATTTTTATAATTAATTTAAGGCAGTGGACATACTTAATACTCCTTCGTCTTCCCACTTTCCCCATAACGAAACCCTGTGGGGTGAGTTGGACTGAGAGAGAGTCATTGGCTCAAAGTCATTCAGCCAGCTTTCATGCCTAAGATGGGACTCCTTGGTTTCCTGGTTTCTAGCCTCGTTCCTTAACCACTAGATCAGTGTTTCTCAAACTTGGCGACTTTAAGTCCTGTGGACTTCAACTCCCAGAATTCCCCAGCCAGCTATGCTGGCTGGGGGATTCTGGGAGTTGAAGTCCACAGGACTTAAAGTCGCCAAGTTTGAGAAACACTGCACTAGATCTATTAAACTGGCATTTTAATGGTTATATTGTTCACTTGTTGAGATAGGTTGGCTACACAAAGTGAATCAATCATTCAATCACCATTCTTCATGTGGTGCTATTTTATTCCGAATGGTGTTGGATAATGCAGGGCATGACATGAGACATACCCATAGTTGCCCCCGTACCTACATTTCATCAATTACTAAAATAGCATTATCTATCCTGGCATAGCAATGGAGATATTATGGAAGGGATATCACAGTTACAGAAAGAGTTTCTAGATATACATACATAAAGCAGATTTTAATGCTATATGTTCTGGACCTAGGATTCCTCAAAAAGCAAGAAGCCGATTCCTGGTCCTGACAAAACCCCTTTTATTAAACGAATGTGACTTCCTCTCATTCACATTCAGCAAAGGCCTGGTAAACAGTCTTTCAAAGGTGAAGTTATGATCACAGACCTTATCTAGCTCGGAAAGCTGCCATGTAAATATTTTCCACATGCAGTGCTGTGCAAGGAAAGACTTGGCACAGAGTCTCTGAGATTCATGGACAGATCTTCACACTCCTAAAATGAACTAAAGAAAGACCGAATGAATTGTTTCCTGCAAAAGCCCACTCCCCTTTTACTTCTCTTTTATTTCCTATGGGAGGGGCCAATCACCGTCCACATGTAGCTTTACTCCCTGATTTCTTAGTTGTTCTTTTTTTCTGGCAGCTCTGTGCACGTGCACACTGGAAACAGGCTCCAGCTGTTCCTCTGCCTCACTGCTTTTCTAGTTCTGAAAGAAGCTGAGAACTGCCAGACGGCCTTAGCCCCATCTCTGCCTCCAATGCAGCACCCTTGTCCCAGCCTTCCCCAGCCTCCAGAACTGGTCCATGTTCCTCTTCAACCTTCTCACTGTCCGACTCTGCTGCCAGCTCTGCTGGCCACTGGCAGGCCACAACACTATGGCTAATATTTATTTCAATATATATTTGATATATTTACTAGTAATTGTTAGAAAGAGAAGATACTTTAATTCTTGTAAGTGTTGGTTCCCAGTAAGCAATATAGTCATTAGTCTAATTTTAAAATATTCACTTTGAAACAAACTTAGATTGGAGTCTAGGAAAGGTTAAGTGGCCTGATAATATACATTCTTGGCTGAACATTTACTGCACAATAAATAAATCTCTCTTGTGAGCCTATAATTATTGGGAACACAAGCTGCCTTGCATGGATTCAAATGAAAGAGTCACTATGGAAATAATTTTGCTTTCTTACTCTTAAAGCAATGTTTCTTAACCTTGGCTACTTTAAAATGTTTGGACATCAGTTCACAGGATTCCGCAGCCAGGAACTTGAAGTCCATGTGTCTTAACGTTACCAAGGTTGAGAAGCACTAGTCTAGAGCAACATTTATCAGCCCTGACAACTTTAAGATGTGCGGACTTCAACTCCCAGAATTCCTGTTAGGAGCATTTTGCAGATTCCTCTCCAATGATCTTAGGAATATTGTAGAATGTCTGGAGGAATTCAGGCAACTTTTCAAGTAACATTTTTCCACAGTAGCAGTTGATTTAACAGTGATAACATTAAATCATTATTTTTTTCTGTTGTTTATTTGAGAATAAAAACACTTGAGGCTCATAATATTATTCAATTGGCAGATAAAAATTATTCGTCTCAGAAGTTTAGTGGAAGAAAGACAAATTTAGAGTATGGTATCACAGGCCAAGCAATAGAAACATTTGATTTTTCATATGCATGCAAAAATAGATTAAACTATAAAGCAACATATCAAGTAAGAATTTGTAAAGGAGGCTTTAGTTTTGAAGACTAAGTAGAGTCATTCATTAGAGATATTTTAGAATTTGAGATAATTTAGGCTGAAAACATTACTGCATGAAACAGATATCTTGGAAATGCTTTGTAAATCTACAAAAAGGAGACATACCCAAGGACGAATTAAAGAATTCAGAAGGAAGTTGGTCACAAGTTAAAAGTGAAAAGAGAAAAGAGGAAAAGCGAGCTGGAAAGTTGAAACAGCCTAATACAAAGGTTTCTTCCAAGAAATATGGAGTCGAGGCAGGAACTAGTGCAGTACTGCAAATCCCAAGAGATATTGCAACAGACAGGAAGAAAAAGACTTAGAAGTGGAGTGGCGATGAAAACAAAATGGGGAACAATTACAGTGGAATGGATAAAACTATTATATAATAAAGAGTTTGAAATTACAGCTTACTGTACTTGGGAATCTATGTGTCATGGTCAGGGCCGGATTTTCCTATAGGCTAACTAGGCTTCAGCCTAGGGCCTCAAGATCAAGAGGGGCCTTTTATTTTTATTTATTATCCGTGCCACATTTTTCATAAAGGTTAGTACCAATTACAACATGTTTCATTTAATATATTGATATATATCACAGTAATGATGTATTTTATTATCTCTCATGTAATTTACAAACTTAAAAATGGGAGGTGAAAGGGCCCCATAAGTGGAATAGCCTAGGGCCTCTTTTCATCTAAATCCGGCCCTGGTCATGGTACTGTATGTGGGAATGACCTCGGGAGACCTGGTGAAGAGATGCTACCTAGGGGACCATCAGATAAAAGGAAGCATAGCTCACAGCTGCAAAGTGGATGGAGCAAGAGGCTTGGGAGGGATCCTCCCTAGGTTGTTCCAGCAGGAGAACTATGGTTAATGATTTGCAAGATTCTGTTAATCTAAGCTTTACAATAAAGTAGAGTTATTTGACCACATTTCCTCTCTCATCTACATGGTAAGGCTGATTGTATTCATGACCTCTGAAAAAGAACACAACACAAAAATGTGGGAATTTTAGCAGGCATCCATAAATAAGGACAATATACTGGACTTGGAAACTTTTATTATGCCAGAAAGAAACACTGATTTTTCAGTTTGGTGCAGAACGTACGCATTGTTCAAATGGTTCAATCCTATTTACAGGAAATTTTATACAGAAGTTGTGGACTCTGAAAATTCAGAATAGAAGATATACTCAGCAGTACAAGGCACATGGCACAAACACCTTGTTTAAACTGATTACAAAATCAGTAATCTCAGTTGATCTCAACATTTTTTCCAAGTATCAGCATTAAGCCCTGAGTCTTAGATTAAAATTTCTTCCCACTTGAATGAATCTTACAGCAGTATTTAAACCCACAGATATCAGTTATGTGGCAGTAAATTGCAAACATTATTTAAATTGACATTTCAAGTATCACCTAAACATAAGTGGATTATCACAGGTGTGGCTGCTTGTACAAAACTTAAACCTGATCCAACCTGTTTTTGTAGTTGATCAAGAATACAAATTCTTTCTTTTCATATATCACAATGTCTTTATAGGATTGGCAATCTGCCAAGGGAACTTCACTTACAGGTAGAGAAATGCATTCTACTGGCACTCTGTTCTTTCAGGGGAAAAATGTCTCTGATATTATGGTCAGCTTAAGGAAGAGATGAGAAAGCTAGAAACATGAAAGTTGTATGAAAAGCTCAAGAACCTACAGCAGAAGTGGAATTTTTCTCATTTTGTATAAACTTGATAGCAAAGTAGTGAATATGTAGTTTCTTTAAGCTTAACAAGGTTATCAAATAAAGCATTTCAAATCCTCATTAGGGAAGAAATCATGGCACCTTCTTTTTCTCTAGTAAAACGTGTCACTCAGTTTTGGGCATCTGAAATTCAGAATTCCACATTGTTTTTTTCAATCCTTTATTTGGTCTTCACAGTTTTCTCGGTTTCTGTGTGGAATTGCTTTGTTGTCCAGTACATAAAGTGCTGATGCTCACTAAAAAAAAAAGAAACATGGTATGGGACCATCCTGGGGGGAAAGACATCAGGAAATCTTGTAGGAATAAAGTAACAATTTAAAGTTAAATTTAGACAGACATATGAGGGGGATGCCAGAACTTACCTCCCTGAGTGATGTCATTGTTAATGAAGAGCTAAACTTGAGGAGAAGAAAATTGGGACCTCCATCCAAAGTGCACCATAGCGATCAAGTTCTGCTGTGAACAGCAGAGGCCAACAACCATTTTGGAGGGCAGGAATCTTGCCTGTAAACACTTGTGGAAACATGGGTGGAAACATGGAAGCAATGGGTGGAAACTAAGAACAAGAAGCAATGGGTGGAAACTAATCAAGGAGAGAAGCAACTTAGAACTGAGGAGAAACTCCCTGACAGTTAGAACAATTAATCAGTGGAACAGCTTGCCTCCAGAAGTTGTGAATGCCCCAACACTGGAAGTCTTTAAGAAGATGTTGGATAGCTATTTGTCTGAAATGGTATAGGGTTTCCTGCCTAGGCAGGGGGTTGGACTAGAAGACCTCCAAAGTCCCTTCCAACTCTACTATTGTATTGTATTGTATTGTATTGTATTGTATTGTATTGTATTGTATTGTATTGAAGCAAAAGTTAGATTTTGAAGAAGTAGGATAGGAAACATATGGGCACCTTTGAACGTAGATATTGGAAAAGACTCTTGAGCATACCAACAAAACAAACTGATGGTTTGTCAAACAAATCAACCCAGAGTTCTCACTCAAAGCACAAACGACCAGGTTCATATTATGCTGGGAAATGTGGAAGGAAAAAGAAAGGCAACGGCCAATAGGAAGGTACAGCTAGTGCTGTTACAGTGGCGATGGAGGCATCATCGCAAAACCTGAAAGACTGGATAGATTGTCATGAAGAAAGTCTATCGATGAGGTTGCTAAGAGTAGGAAACTACGTGATGGCACATCATCAATCAGTCAATCAATCAATCCGTTTATTATTTCTGTCAACTCAGGTGCAACTGCCATGCTTTACTTTTCCCCCCTGGCACTTGGATTGGCTGCTTTTCAGATGCAGGAATGGGCCCTCACCATTCCCCCAGGTTTTTCTGAAAAAGTCTGCAACAACTTCTGCTCCAGCAGAACTTTTTCACCAGCACAGCAGTTGGCAATACTTGCCTGATGTACAGAATATTCCCAGTTTGAAAATGGGAAGGAAGGCTTTTTTCTTCGCTTCTTTTTCTTCCTGTTTTTCTCTCCTGGAGATACTTGCATTTCCAATCACTTGAGGGATCGGAAAAATGACAATGAAATGATTGAAAAGACAAGTAGAGTTATTTTTTAAAAGGGTGGTAAAAAGATAGGTAGTTAAGAAAAGGGAAAGATTATACCATGTATACAGGTAGTCCTCGACTTAAAACAGCTCATTTAGTGACTGTCCAAAGTTACAATGGCACTGAAAAAGTGACTTATGACCATTTTTCACACTTATGACTGTTGCAGCAACCCCCATGGTCACGTGATCAAAATTCAGATGTTTGGTAACTGACTCATATTTATGACAGATGCAGTGTTCCAGGAGCTCTTGCAATCTCTTTACAAGCAAAGTCAATGGAGAAGCCAGATGTTAACTTAACGACCAGGCTACTAATTTAATAACTGCAATGATTCACTGTAGCAACAAAAAGTCATAAAATGGGTAAAACACACTTAATAAATGTCTCACTTAGCAACATAAATTTTGGGCTCAGTTGTAGTTTGCAATATTTACATTTCTACAATTTTCTTCTAGGTTGTGAATTGGAGACATCTTGCATGTCACACAAGTGGCATCATCCATACGCTAGCTAGAACAATATATGCTGTATCAGAGGCTGCAACAGACTTCATTCTGGAATAGTTGGGAAAATACAAGGAGTCATATTTTTATTTTAAAGCTGGCTGTTGTCCTGCACATATGTACATTTTTCTGCTTTAGCTTTGCATGTGTAAGTTTCATTTAACTTTATATGCCTCTATATAGCTGGCATTTTATTTGTTTTGTTATTGCCCTTATCGTTTTAATCATTTGAATCTATTGTAACCCATGTATGAGCCTTCATAGAAAAGCATAAAAGGAAGGAAAAGGATTGGCCTTTGGTTTTCTGATATGGAAAGATGAAAGGACATTGCTGCAGGAGAATTGTCTGATTGAAGGACATAGGAACAGGCTGCAGTTTAACTAAATACCTTGCAAACTCTTGCCAAAATATCTCCGTCCAGACGGGATTTTCTTAAACTGGCTTAAAGTCAAGGCAACCTGAGGACAGGACAGGAATAGCTTGAGTGCAGTATGGATATGCCTAAGAAAAATGGGCAAAGATTTCTGGGACTAATTAATTTACTTAAAACATTTTTTAAAAAATTTACCCTTGCCATTAAACAACACCTCTGTGAGACATTCTTGATTTTTTTTAAAAAGCCCTGCAGGAAGAATTGTGGTCTTCAACAAAAAATAAAATTAAAAATTTATTCTGTGTTAAAGGTTAATGTTCCAGGGAAGTCCAGAAACATCTCATCCTTACAGACCAAGCCTGAAACAGAATATTGCTTGTGTGTTTAAGGGATTACAGTATACTGACGGGAAGTGCATGGGGAAACATGCCACAAACCAGTGATCAAAGTTTTGACAAACCTTTGAATGAATTCAATTTCAAGAATGATGATCTGAATGATGTAAAAATCTGATTTGTTTCTCTACACTCAAGGTAAATCTACATCAGCTTTGAAATGATTGTGGAAATAAATTGTGGCTGGTCTGAGACCCATTTCAACTCTGTTTTGGTTACCAACAGATACTGAGATTGAACATAGGAGTTATATGTGTTAAGATTTCTTTTCAAAACATTCTTGCTCAGAACTGCTTTATCATAATTTTTAAATGCAATAAAAGTAAAAAGTATTGAAGAAAAAATATACAATTATGACTTTAGCCATTCTTTCTACTAAGCAGTTGAGTAGTTGCCATATTTCCCCTCCCTTTTTCATCGATTTAGTTGTTTATTCTTTCAACAAAAATCAGTTTTGTCATCTGCACAAGCTCAAACAATTTTATTATCCAATCTTCCACTGTGGGGTTATCTTTGTGCATATAGTAATCCTACTGCCATTTAACATTCAAAGCATGATTTTTAAAACATGATTTATTTTCTAGTTGGGAGAAATATCAATTAAAGAAAAAAACATTGCATTAAAATGAACTAGGAACAGTGACATGTACTTGTGTGGTTTGATTCTTTTTTCCCTTGATTCATATTTCTTACACCTGCCGGAGGGGCTGAAATTTAATGTCCAACTCTATCTCTACACATGGAGAAGCTGTTGTGATAGGACTCCAAAGTCAAATATCTTCAGTTGTTCCTGGTTCCTTTGCTACTACAAACATTTGTGCCTGAATTAAGGATTTTTTTTCTAATTCGTTGCTTATTAATTAATAATGTGGGGCCCAATGTCATCTCCAACAGTTTTTGTGACAGAGTGAATCATTTCCAGTTTGTGACAAAATTAACTCACCTGTTCTTCTCACGAATGAAGGCAAGCATAAGTGTCCCAGGAAATGTTGCAGGGTCCAATCTAGGCCAGTCACCAGGATCAGAGATTTTGCCTTCCGAGCTTTCGGACTCCTGCTGGAGGCCCATTCTCAGGGAACCTCTCTGTGTTCTCTTCATCTATTCTTCTCTCACAAGGGATTGGGTTGGAGATTGGTTATCCATGAGCTTTGTGAATTAACATTTCTAGTTACCCATTTTTTTCAATTTTAAAATGTGAGAGATTTCTCAGAAATTTGGGAACGGCTATTTGAATCACAGTTGGAACCAATATAGTGGTGAGAATGGATGGCTTTTCTTCTGCGTGCTTTGTAAATCCAGAAGATTGAGGGAGTCTCCCAATCAAATGTGGGGGGGACATATGGACTTCCCAGAAAAGAAAAGGAAAGAAAGGCCCTTTTGTACAACATAGGACTATTCTCACAATGCTGAAAAGCTTCACTTATCGTAATGTTTTTTTCCCCGGAGAGCAGAATTGTGAGTGGTGTACCTGCAAGCAAACTTAGAAAGTCAAAGTATGAGTACTTGGATAGATTTAGGATCTTATAATAGAAGTCTTTGGATAGAATTTAGGGGAGATTTAAATGGGGTGAAAAATAAGTGGCAACATTTCAGAAATCAGCTGTAAAATGTTTTAACTCAAACAGAATCTCAGTGTAGATTTGAATGCTGTAACTATCAAAGCTATCAAAACTGTGCAAAATGTTCCTGCCTGCTTTCAGCCTGCTGGCTAGAATATTTGGAGTGACGGTTTCAGATTCTGAATTCCCTTTTGCCTGTTTTGTTTTTACCAGTCTTGTTTGAATCAAAAAATGGGAAGAAAACAGAAAATATGATCATAGCAACCACACTGACACACTTGTTTGCTATTCAAACATGAAGACTGAATACATTGTAATGGAAGGAACTACGGGCAGAACTTGGTTGTTTCTATGGAAAATATTCTCCTAAAACGTACTTTCTACTGCTACATCAGGGTGACATTAAGTACAACTAATTGATAAACTTTTGTCAGCACTTCACTTTTCTTGCTATACCAAACTATTCAGAATTCTTTCTTCTTCCTATTTTGCCCTTGTTGCTCACTCAGCAGAAAATAAACCATTTGTAAGAATAGAATGAGGAAGGACAAATGCAACAGGAAGGATGTTTATTTTGTAAAAAGTATATATTTTGGTCCCTCTGATCAATTAAAAATCTCGTTGGGATTCTAACAAAAATAAAACACAAAGCAACGTTAATGCATTAAAAACAAACAGAACTAACAAATAAATGCAAGAGTTAAACCATTATATCAGATGCTTTGTATGGAAAAAATACTGCATACAAACCCAGGACCTAAAAATCCTGGACTGGCTCCACGGAATCTTCTTTTGATTCTGAAAAATCAGCAGGCGAACTGCCAACATTGAGCAACTCATCCTCATGAATTCTTTTCAGGATGGGGAATCATAGAGCATAGAATAATAGAGTTGGAAGGGACCTTGGAGGTCTTCTAGTTCAACCCCCTGCTCAAGCAGGAGACCCCATACCGTTCTCCCCCTCTGTCCAAAAAATGAATTCAATAGTTCTTTCTCTATAGTACAATAATTTATTTATGTGTGTAGGAAAACCAAGGAAATATATTCCCTTCTAAAATGTGTATTTTGGCTAAACAGCAGAAATCTGATCCAGACAACATACTGGAGTTATTTTTCTTTCCTACTTTCTTCTTCAGTTTACTATTGACACAACACTATGAAATGCTGTTTACTTCATTATAAAATTGGAACCATTTCTATGGTTCCTTTCCACTAAAAATTCCATATGAAAATCAGTATGGACAAGTAATGTTCAGTACAGGAAAAGCACATGTGCAAACTGTTATTTTATACATACCATGAAAAACCAAGGGCTTTAAAAATGTTATTAACTGGGTGAGAGGTGAACAATTTTCAAAAAGAGTATAGTATAGCAATACAGTTCACTTTTAAGACCAGAAAATTAGCGACCACCGAAAACATAGACAGATTTAAAACTGAGATGGATTTCATTGAAAAGATAAAATAAATCAAAACTCTATAATTTATTGAAGCATTCATCCATCTGTATACAGCAAAGGTGTCAAATTCAAGGTCTGGGGGCCAGGTCCGGCCCATGGGGTGCTTAAATCTGGCCTGTGGAAACAGTGCAGGACGAGCCCATAGTGCCTCTGCCAGAGAAAATGGAGCTCGCCTGGGCTCTATTTTTGGCCATGACAGCCTCCTGTAGCCCTCTGCCAGAGAAAATGTATTCTTGGCAGGTCGCACGCGGCCTCCCTGAGCTCTGTTTTCAGAGGGCAGAGGGCTGCAGGAGGCTATCACAGCCAAAAATGGAGTCTTGATGAGTGACATCGAGTTAGCCATGCCCACCCTGCTCCCTTCCCCCCACGAGGTCAAACACAACCCCGATGCAGCCCTCAAAGAAATCAAGTTTGACACCCCTGGTATACAGCATCCAAAACCCTGTCTAAGCACCCATTCATTGAACTATTTTCCTTTCCTTTCCTTTTTTTACATCAATATAACTGCATAAAAATATAGGCATATATCTGTTTCACCTAGCATATAAATAAGGAACCTTAACACCAATGAAATGAAATGATCACTAACACATCAGAAAATTTATTTATTTTAATAAATGTATTTATTTATTTAAAATACTTGTTCATATTAAATACTTGTAGCATTGTCCCACAGGTGGTAGCATGGTGGGTCAGCAGTTAAGTCAGCAGCCCAGGTTTGAGACCCAAATATCATACGATGGGGTGAGCTCCCATCCTCACCACAACTCCTGCATACCTAGCAGTTCGAAAGCATGCAAATGTGAGTAGGTAAATAGGTAGCATTTAATGAGAAGGTGACATCTGTGACATCAGGCTGGCCACATGACTACAGAAATGTCTTCAGACAGCACTGGCTACATTGAAATGGAGATGAGCACTGCCCCCTATAATCAGCAATGACTAGATGAGTAAAATCTGCAGGGAGTCCTTTTCTTATTTACTTTACATGGGTGATAGAGTAGAGTAATAGATCTTTCTCCATCATCCAATACAGCTTGTCTGCCTCCACTGTTCCTGAAGTCCATGTAGAAGTGTTACCTTTACCATAACCACTATTTTCTTATTATGTTTCTTAGAATACCTAAATTCTCTCTATTGTCAACCGAACAGAAAGTTTTTCTGTGGTCAAAATTAGAATATACTTTAACATTAAAATTAGAATGTGTTTTTTAAATTATTTGGAATAAAAGACAAATGTTGGTAAACGTTTTGGAATGTTGTCTTGACTGTATAGCTGTAGGTTTATAATTTGCTTGAGTATATAAAATGCAACATTCTGTCACAGGGAAGAGACCAATGCATCAGAATTTTGGGGGAAATTGGACCTTGACTTCAACAAAACATTTGAGAAGTTATCAGTTCAGATTCCAGTGCAGAAGATGACAGAAAGAGAACTATGTGGGCTGAAAGGAGATGACTCATCATGACATACAGCAGACCAAAAATCCTTCTTGTGATTGTTTTTTACTTTTATTTCAGAATAAGCAAGTTGATAAAGTTCTTTCATCAGTTAGATTCTTTTAGATGGCATTTCCCAAGGTATTTACAACTCTCTGCTGGAGCTTTCTCCATTCTTTCTGATACGTAGCAGTAATACTACATAGTGAACTGAATTCATGTCAACTTAGTCATGCAAAACTAATTTAACTTTCTTTCCTGGCAAACTAAAACTGCCTGCATCTAGGAAAGCCTATCTTCTTATTAGATGCCTTTTTCTACAACTCTCCCTACTTAGAATTAAGTAAAGACCTTATTTTGCTGGCTGGCAATCTCTCAGACTGGCAGAATGGGGTCTTCTCTCTTCCCACAGGGTATCTGCACTAAAGATACATCCCTCATCACTTGCTTTTTTGGTGGTTTTTGGAACCTATTCAGCTCCATTTTATGAGTCTTCTACAGCCTTTTCTAGAATTAATGAGGCTTTAGAAGCCAATCTTGCCCAGAATCAATTCTGGATTGCCAGCCATCATCCTTCTATTTCTCTCAACCTCTCTCTTTAAACCTTCAAGTCTTTCCTCCCTGTTGCCAGCACATCTACTCATTTTCCTAGTTTCTGTCTACAAGAAAAAAGTAACATCTCTAACAGATTATGTTAACAGGATGTAACATAACCCCAGTATATTGACACACTACTGTGTATGTGAAAATATGCTCAGTGGCTTGATGGATCACAAACTGGCCTAACAATGTGAGATAGATAGATAGATAGATAGATAGATAGATAGATAGATAGATAGATAGATAGATAGATGGATGGATGGATGGATGGATGGGTGGGTGGGTGGGTGGGTGGGTGGGTGGGTGGGTGGGTGGGTGGGTGGGTGGGTAGATGGATGGGCGGGCGGGCAGGCAGGCAGGTAGGCAGGCATGGAAATACAGTCTGGAGCTGCATTATCAGAAGAGTGTCATGTTCAGGAGAATCATGATCAAGTTTGGATTGCTGTTAGATCAAATTTCCAGATGTTTAGCCTGTGGAGTGAAGATTTTGGAAATTAATACTCCTAGCATAGTATAAAGGCATAAAGTGAGGCAGCCACCTGAAAAAGGTAATGATATTGCACTGAACATTTCTTCCACCAGGAAGTTTTGTGTAGTTGTAACTACAAAAATAGAAACTATCTATAATTTGTTTTGCTAAGATTTTTTTTTGTGGGGCGGGGAGGGTGGGGGGTTGCTGGATATATTTGAATTAAGAGACCTTGTTTCATTTTCAAGATAAAAGAAAACCTCACAACTAGGGTGTATGTACATAGAGAGATCAGTTCATGTGAATAGGAGTGTTGGGTCAAATGCTAATAAATTTAAACATCAAACTATTTGAAACTGTTTCTGCATTATCCATTTTTTCCCTATGCTCTGTACCAGAATAAAATTTTAATTTATAAGATGACTAAGGACAAAGGGATGGCTGTCTTATTTAGTTTCACTATCCACCCATGAGGGATATATAAATGACTAAAACCTTTAAGGGCCAGTTTGAGACGCCCATAAACAGAAATCAAATTAATTGCTTGCCTAAATTTTGTAAAATTAATCTGGGAAAAGAGCCACAAGGATGTGTAAAGGGAAAATGTGACATCTGTCACTGACTGTGGCTAACTGTGGATACTGTCTATTGCTCATCTCATAACCTTGTCTGAACCAAAAGTTTCTAATTAAGGCAAATAGCCTCAGAACAAGAAAATTATACTGAATGAAAATGTTTCTGTGACCCAGTAAAGCTGCCACAGTAGCCATATTGCTTTGCCAAATGTTGGCTTATCCTTTCTTGTTGACAAGTAACAGCTGAAGCTAGGGCTGGGTGGGGGAACTCGACTAACAGGCTCACTTTAATCAAGCCAAAATTAAAACAGCAAAATACACCAATTTCTTAAAGTCCTCATGTACCATCCAAATATTGTTCACATTATTTCTGTGGTTTACTGTTAATTAAAACCAAGTTTTGCAGTCCATCCTTGCCAACACACTTTAGTGTCTTGCAAATATGAAAAGCTTCCTGACAGACCTCTCATATGTATAATGGAAATTTAAGGGAAATAGGGAGAATTTGCCTCATCTTCCCTTACTAGCTTTTTATATAGCTAGGTCTTGCTATCATTGCTGAAATGGATTGGTCAGCATGTAATGTTTACTAAATCAATATGCAGTGTTCAGTGACCAAGACGCTGAGCTTGTCAATCAGAAAGGTCGGCAGTTCAGTGGTTCGAATCCCTAGTGCCGCATAATGGAGTGAGCTCCTGTTACTTGTCCCAGCTTCGGCCAACCTAGCAGTTTGAAAGCATGTAAAAATGCAGGTAGAAAAATAGGGACCACCTTGGTGGGAAGGTAGCAGCATTCCATGTGCCTTTGGTGTTTAGTCATGCTGGCCATATGATCGTGGAGACGTCTTCAGACAGCGCTGGCTCTTCGGCTTTGAAACGGAGATGAGCACCGACTCCTAGAGTCGGGAATGATTGGCACATATGTACGAGGGGAACCTTTACATTTACCTTTAAATCAATAACACAACCAAGCAATTGCTTGAATTACATGAAATTATTCACCTGAAGTTAATTATAGAAGGTGTGCAAATGTAAAAAGTATCATATGTCTAGTATCATGTCCAATATAGTGCAATCAATGGACTTTCCATTCTTCCCCAGTTCCTGGTCCTGCCCACCTGCTTTCAATATTACTCTGAAGGCCTTTCTGAAAGATTCAAAGAGAAGAGATCTTTTTATAGACACCACCCCTTTAATGAAGAGACCCAGTGAGATGCAATCTTTGCTGGTCAATGGCAATATGTTTCTATATTCTGAAGGACTTCTTGGAAGTTACTGACTTTGAACATAAACAGTTAAGCTTAATTTGAATAGGTTTAGGTAATCAAAGGCCAGCTTACACCTTCCTATCATTACAACTGCAGAAAGGAAAAGAAAAATGGCAGAAGCCTATCTTAGCATCTTCAGATCTGAAACATACAAAAATTCCCAGGAAAAGCTTTGACATTCTGCATGAGTTTTTTTTTTTAATCTGCTGAATTCCCAGTCCTGGTGTGTTTGTGTGTGTTGTGCTCATTATGCACAGTCATAACATATCCTTTACAATTCTGTCCAAACTGTATCACTTGCTCTCTTCCTTGAATTTTAAGCACAACCACAGCTGCAATACTAAGTAAAATGCTGTATGTGAATTGGATGACTACATAAAGTAAATCTATTTAATAAAATACATCATTAAATATGTTACTGAATATATTATTGATATATTTTGTTATCTGAAATGAGAATTGACTTTTTTTAGATGAACACACATGCACAAATTATATACCCCCTTTGGGAGAAAATCTTTGTGCTGCTGCAGGGAGAGTCCTCTGTTAATACGTACGATGGTCAGAGACCATGTGGATGCTCTCAAAATATTATTCATATCTTGTATGGTAAAATGATTTGGCAACTTTGTGTGCAGGCCCCACATATTGTTTGTATGTCGAAATGTGAATTTCACAGATAATCCCTTGCTGTTAGTTTAGTGGTTTCTGCCATTAATGCTTTTTGAAAAGTATTTGAAGCAAAAGAATGCAACTTCACTGGTTTTCAGAATATATGCTTGTCTGTAAAAACAGTCAGGATGACAAGGGGAACACTGAAAAAGATCCATTGATAGTAGTTCTGGGCAGATCTATAATGTATTCCAGGGGTGTCCAAACTCAAGGCCCACAGGCTGGATGCATCACGCGCTGGCCATGTCCACCCACAGCTTAGCGAACGGGGAAAAAGTTGTTATACGTCACATGATGACTACCTGTCATCACGAGTTTGACACCCCTGATGTATTCAATTTTTTGAAGGTTTGATTGAACCACCACTAAAGCAGGTTGTGACTTTCTTTCTCAGATACCTCAGCATCCTCCCAGGAGATAAGTGAAAATGTGCTTATTCAACAGATCAGTGTGGACATCGTCCATTGGGTCAAGCTGGTGTTCAAGGTATTTCTTGAGGTCATTAATCTTGTAAATAATGCACTAGTAGAAAAGTTTGGTATTTTTCCTTATGAAGTCTCTCTGGCAGTGAACTGCAAATATCCTTGTGTTCAAAGTTGCAGTTTTGAGGAAATACAATACAATACAAATAATACAATAACAGTGTTGGAAGGGACCTTGGAGGTCTTCTAGTCCAACCCTCTGCCTACACAGGAAACCCTATACCATTCCAGACAAATGGCTATCCAACATCTTCTTAAAGACTTCCAGTGTTGGTGCATTCACAACTTCTGGAGGCAAGCTGTTCCACTGATTAATTGTTCTAACTGTCAGGAAGTTTCTACTCAGTTCTAAGTTGCTTCTCTCCTTGATTAGTTTCCACCCATTGCTTCCTGTACTACCCTCAGGTGCCTTGGGGAATAGTTTGACTCCCTCTTCTTTGTGGCAACTCCTGAGATATTGGAACACTGCTATCATGTCTCCCCTAGTCCTTCTTTCTCTTAAGCTAAACATACCCAGTTCCTGCAACCGTTCTTCATATGTCTTAGTCTCCAGTCCCCTAATCATCTTTGTTGCTCTTCTCTGCACTCTTTCTAGAGTCTCCACATCTTTTCTACATCGTGGCAACCAAAATACTGTCCTCCTCTGTGTGTATCTGGCAAGGCAACCAAAGGAAAGAATCATCACCACTAGGCTTTTGTGCCTAGTGATCATGGAGAAATTCTGTATACTTTATAATGGGGATTCTCTACAGCAGGGCTGTCAAACTCCCAGTCCTTTGGCTGGATGCGTCACACGCTGATCATGCCCATGCCCAGTTTAGCAAAGGGGGAAAATGTCCCAATATGTCACATGACATCACTTTGATGACGTGAGTTTGACCCTCCTGCTCTATGGAATCAACATGTCCCAACAGTGGAGGGATGAGTTTGCCAGAAGATGGAGAATTCATGGCTTGTAATGGTGGAAAGGAAACAGTCCTGATATTAAATTCTCAGCCACCCTCCTCAGTCAAGGATACACAGTGCTCTTTAGCAGCATTAGCCAATGAATTTTCCCTGTGTCCTGAAAGAAAGGGATATTATTTGCGTGCTCGGTCAAGCAAAGCAGATAATATAAAGGTCACTACCTACTTGTTTGAGAAAATGACGAAGTTATCCAGAAACTGTTGAAGTCTGGAGAAGCCCAAAACCAAATTTAGAAAGTGTGGCTACCTATGCACACAATTACTGTCAAGCAAGAGGGCATTCAAGCTGCTCAGGGAGTTGAATCTGGTTTAATATGTTGTTGGAAATTACAATTACAATTGGTAGAACATCTGCTGTTCCTCAAGTGATCTTCCTATTTCTTGGGTACCCAACGTTTACTCCACTGTGTGCAATTATTATCGCTGCTTAATACATTTAATTCAAGTGTTACAACCTGACTATAGGCTGCACACTGGCTTGGAGCAAGGGACTCTGCTGCAACTTTAATTGTTTTAATTAGGCTACAACACTTCAAACATTTTCTCAACTCTAATTTATTAATCTGGGAGGGAAGGGTATCATTAAGCTTAGATCTAAATTTTATTCCTCCTGGGAATAGGTGGGTGTGTGGGAAGGATATTAATCCAGGTCTGGTTATATAAGCACTATCTTTGATGATTCTCTGCCTTGAAGGAAACTTAGTGAAGTTACCGTAGCTATGAGCTTTATAAAAGTTACCGAGATAGAAAAGAGAGACTTTTCTTGGCCAGATATCAACCTCTTCTTAGTAAATGGGCTAGCCCTATGTTTGTGTTGCAGGGGAAGCAACCTAACAGATCCTGCTATGGTAGTACTTGATTTTCTTCTCCAGGGATAGAGTAATAATTGTTGTCTCTTCAAATGTGTTACAAGACCAGAATTAAAATCCTGCCCATCTACCTATTCCCAAGAGGAATAAAATTTCGGTTTAAGCTTAACACAGTGGTGGGTTTCAAACTTTTTTAGAACCTCTTCTGTAGGTGTGGCCTGCTTTGTGGGAGTGGCTTGCCAGCCATGTGACTGGGTGGGAGTGGCTTGGCAGGCATGTGACTGGGTGGGTGTGGCCAACTTGTAAAATGTGGTGAAACTCACTTAACAACGCTCTTGTTTAGCAACCAAAATGTTGACTCAGAAACTCTGGCATTTGAAGCACGCAAGTCTTAAAGCTGTCAAGTTATAAGACCCTTGCACCCCTAACCCTTTAGAAAAAAATACCAGGGGTGTTCAAACATGACAACTTTAAGACTTGTGGACTTCAGCTCCCAGAATTCCTCCTCCAGTCATGTTGGCTCAGGAACTTTAAGACTTGTGGACTTCAGCTCCCAGAATTCCTTCTCCAGTCATGTTGGCTCAGGAACTCTGGCTTTGAAGTGTGCAAGTCTTAAAGCTGTCAAGTTACAAGACCCTTGCACCCCTAACCCTTTAGAAAAAAAACCCAGGGATGTTCAAACTTGACAGCTTTAAGGCTTTAAGGTTTAGATAGGACTCTTAGAGGCGGGCGGGGCAATTGGTGAGCCAGCCAATCAGTGAGCGGCGGGCGGGGCAAGCGTGGTGCAGATGAGCGGGGGGGAGGGAGCTGGAACCGGTTCTAAATGGCACGGTAAATTTGTGGAACCTCTTCTGTAGAAGAGGTTAGAACTGGCAGGAACCCACCCCTGGCTTAATAGCAGGGTTTCTTCCCAGATTGATAAATTAGAGTTGAGAAAATGTTTAGGGAAAAGATCTTCTAATGATTCTTGTCAAGCTGGTGTCTTACTTTTAAGAAGGCAGATGTTTACTTCTTCTAGGAATAAGATAACTTGACTAACATTATGTCAGGCACCAAGTACAATTACTTTGTTACCACTCCCAATGTATCTTTCTCTCCCAGTACGCTATTGTAAATTAGCTGGTCACACCACTTGGCAGTTTTTAAATTCTGAATGGAATGGGATGGAATAGCAGAGTTGGAAGATTGGAGATCTTGGAGATTTCTAGTCTAAGCCCATCCATTCCTTCTTGTCCTGCTTTCCGATGCCTTGGAGATTAGGTTTTCCCAACTGCCTGCTAATTATCTTCCAATAACTTCCAACGTATTTCCCTGCTCTGCTTTTTGGCACAGTCTTTGAAATCTGAACATACAATATTTTCTGAATGCCTCCCTCCCTCCGTTAGCTCATCTTCCTGCATGCCCATTGTTATATGAAAACCGAGTTGGCTGTTGATCACAACTAAAATAAAAGTGTGTAGATGTATTACTTCCTGCTACACCACTGCCTGCTACTATAATCAGCCTTCCTACTGTGTTGGTATGATTTACCAAATCTGCTAACTTAATATTTTCTCTTTTTATGACAACCACTCATTTCTGCCAACTTCTAGCCCTGTTTGCTGCCTGCCTGATACAGATTCTCAACTCAGAGAATGACACTTTCTGTACCTACATCTGCTGCCTGTCTTCTCATTGAGAGTAAGTAACTCAGAGAGTAAGATTATTCATTTTTTGTGCCATACTGTCTGCTTCACAAAAACTTGTCCACCTGTCAAGAAATCTGAGCCGGAATTTAACCCTGCAATCCTTACAAAGAATAGAGTCAGCAAGCTGTAGCCCTTTGTGTTTAATTTACATCACACTCAAATGTATCATTGGACATCTTTCTGGGTCATTTTCAGAAGGCTTGAAGGAGACATATCTGCTGCTTCTGAGGAATCACACAAAGACGCCTACTGTTCTCAGAAGTTACTGATCCCATAGTTGACACTCCTGGATTTATGACATTGGCCTAGGACAGGTTTTAACTTCCATTGATTGAATAGACAGACACATACCCTAACAACAATCCCAAAAGTGCTTTTTCAAGAGGCAACTGGACTTTCTTGTTTTTTGAAGACATTTCGCTTCTCATCCAAGAAGCTTCTTCAGCTCTGACAAGATAGCAGGGAATGGAAGGATTTAAGCATAGATGTCTGCAAGGAGCATAAATCTTTCCATTGCCCACTATCCTGTCAGAGCTGAAGAAGCTTCAGGGATGAGAAGTGAAACATCTTCAAAGAATAACAAGGAAGATGATATAATACTTTTAAAAATCTATATAGCTGGGGCAGATTTAAACTTCTTCACAATGAATGAATATATACCAGACTAAATCTGAGGCACTGATCCAAATATTTACAACTTGGATGAAATGAAATGGGTGTGTATGTATGTGTAATGTGCCAGCTTCATATAGATCTTATTGTGTCAGCCTGCCTTTCTTCTTCTACTAAATACCAGCAAGCTACAAGGTCACCTAACCAATTCAGCGTTTAAAGCAGGGAGTGTTGCAAACACATAATATAGTTTACCAAATCTATTCCTGGGCTCCCCACCCTTTTCCTTTAACAAAAAAAGCATTTCACCAGAGGTAGGCTGTTAAACTGCTTCTTCTTGTTCTTGAAGGGAGCAGTTCCTCCTCCTTTGCCACAGCAGAACAGGGGATCCCCGTTTACCGGGACCAAGCTTTTAAATAAATGGTGGTCTCATTTAACCAGGGGTTAGCAGGCCTCAAGTGGTTCTGGAGTGTGCTGAAACTTTATTCTGTCACAAAGAAGTTATTATGCTTTGAGAACTGACACCCCTTTTATCAGTGGGAGAAGCAGCTTTCTCATTTGCCTTAAAAGAGGTACAGAAGAGAATGTTGCATTGTGGTAAAACCCTTGAAAATATCTGGCTGAATCTTTGTGAGGCTTCTTCTTGTTGTTGTTAGTCATGAAGTCCTCTACCATCCCCTGGAGTCCATTTAAGCTCACACTGACTGTTCCAACCACCTCATTCTCTGTCATCCTCTTTTTCTTTTGCCCTCAACCTTTCCCAGCATTAGGCTCTTCTCCAGTGAGTCCTTCCTTCTCATTAGGTGGCCAAAGTATTTGAGTTTCATCTTCAGGATTGGCCTTCTAAAGAGCAGTCAGGGTTGATCTCCTCTAGGACTGACTGGTTTGATTGCCTTGCAGCCCAAGGGACTCACAGGATCTTCTCCATCACATGTATCTCTCTCTCTTTCTCTTTTAGTAATGTAAGAAATAAGTTTAGCGTAATTGTTAATGTCTATTTCACAGGATGGATTTTTGTGAATTGTGAAATGCTCTGAAGTCAGCTACCAGTTTGCTTTGCACCACAGGCGTTAAGAAGCCTTTTCTGAAGAGGCAACATCGAGAAAACTCAGATCACAAAAATGAACTAGAAAATCTGTTTGATATAAAATGATTGAAATTATTTGAAGATAAAAGGTTATATGCTGACAAAATGCTATTAAGTAGTAACAATTTAATGTATTAATAAATGACAGTTATGAGACTGGGGGGAAGGGCCATTTCCTGCATAATGTAGCTGTCAAAATTTGTATTTTTATCCACCATCCCTTTTCCTGATTATTTTTTGTAAAACCAATAAAAAATTTGTTTAAAAAAAAGAAGAAGCCTTTTCTGAGTCTGCAAAGTTAAATAGAACAGCGAAAGGGGGGGGGGGGGTTTCCGATGATCAGTTGTGCGAATTCAGATGAATATATATTCATCTAGCCATGTCTGAATTAAAAAAAAATGTCTTGAATTCAAATCATATGATAAAAAAATCTTGACTGGAGGAAGATTAGAATATTTTTTTTTTAAAAATAGCATTGAAATGATTTTGTAAGTAGCAGCAAGACTGGCTTACATTGTAAAACTGAAACATTAAGGACACACATACCATGAAGCAGCATTCTTTCTTTTTTTTGCCCATCACCAGGGTTACCCAATTCACTCAGGCTTGTCATCGTATCTGTACTAATTCGAAAGACCGTGATTAAAACAACTCCCTTGTGTTTTGCAGGAAACAGGGGCCTGGATTGCTGAAGCTGTGAATTTTAGCTCCATTACTGATTCCGCTTGATGAATTTTCGATGGAAAAAGAACATACATCTTTTTCTGGTATCAGCTGTGATAGTTTGGGGTTTCATTTGTGAATGAATAAATTGTAAAGCAAATTCAATTAGATATGCTGTAGGTCCACCCAGTGGGGAACTAGCATATAGCAATTTAAATGGATTGCTGTAGCTTTCTTTCGCGTAGCGTAGATACTATTCTTTCAGGTTTATACATCAGCTTTTCATACCTTCATACAGAATTAGAAGAATAAATGGAATAATGGTTGATTTGTATCAGATTTTGGAGAGAAGAGGAGAAACATCTCTCTCTCTCTCTCTCTCTCTCTCTCTCTCTCTCTCTCTCTCTCTCTCTATCTATCTATCTATCTATCTATCTATCTATCTATCTATCTAGGTTAGGGTGTATTGACCCAGACCCTCAGAATTAATCCAGTAGCGACATGAAGTGATCTTCAACATACTTGGAGAATGTTCCTCATTTCTACACTCAAAGAATCTTATGGAAAGCAACTGAAAGTGGTGCTAGGGATAGTTGGGAGAATAGGGAATTAACGGAAAAATCTCTTTCTGTTGTTTTATGAGAGCTTCTATTGAATTTGTCAGCTCCAGAAGTCACAAAGGGGAAAGGAATGGAATGGAATTTCATGCTTAATCTTGTTGTTGATCATTTTGCCACGGAAAGTAAAATGTCTAGGGAATTGATCTCCACCCTACCCCAGGATCATAGAATAGAAAAAGATTCCATTCAAATCTTCAATTTGGTTGTTAAGAAATGGTTTAATCCAGGCAGTGTTGGAAGTCGTTGACTTCTAGTGCTGGCTGATTTTGAAGCAAGGTTCCTAAGCCAGAAAGTTCACTTCGTCTTTCTTTATGTCATGAAAAATCTTTAAAATGCCCCCTTTTAATCTAACTGGATTTGTGAGCACGTTAGAACTTGCTGAGAGGGTGAAGCCTGCCAGCTGCCATGAAAATTTTTTTTAAAAAGGATTTGGAGGTTTAGATGATAACTTCCTTTAATTTTATGTTTCATTTTTTAACAGAATTAGATGACATTTGCTGACATGGTAGGCCCTTCAGGAGCAATAAAGCCTCAAAACAGGAGCAACAACAACAACCATCACAACAACAACAACAATAATAGTGGCTATGGGAGAACGTGTGTATGAGGAGCCATTACTGTTTTATGGTGATTGACATTTGTGTATTTCTGCATCAACTTCAGCTCTGTGCTAAATGAATAACAAACTATTTGGTTTCTGAAATTGAGTAGACTTACTAGACATCTGCAAAAGGATGCCATGTCCTCTGTCTGGCAAGCATAGCCTTAAAATCAAATATTGTCCAGCTTTAACTGTACATCCTTTCCCCAAAACTTCCCTAGTAAGTCTAACCGCAAATTAACAACCTCAACTGAAATTTCCCACAGGAAGCTTCAACCCTGAAGCAGAATTGTCTGCTGTGGGATTTATCCATCAAATACTCATCATCAGTCATCCTTCCAAAGTGGGGACTGAGAAAAGGTGCATTGACAGACTTTAATGAAAAGAGTTATAGGAAATATAAACTTTCTGTTATAAGGATTAGAAATGAATTTGTTATATTGGACCCATTGACTTGCGAAGTGTGCTATCTCTCAAGGTGTAAGGTGCAAATAACCAGATCCCCATGTGTAGAGTTCAAACTAGCTACTACCAATAATACAGGAATCTTCTCAGACTGGCATCTTTTGTCTAGGAAAGACTAAATAAGGCTTGGAGCATTTAGGGGACAGACCTTGTCCCCTTGTATTTATTCAGTGAGTCCAGGTTAATTTCCTGCTTGAGCCTTCTTCCCAATTGGGACTATTGCTTTCCAATACAGGGATGTAGATCAGGGATTTTATGAAACAGCTGTCAAGACTTACAAAGCCTGCAGACGTTATCTTTTTGGCTTCTATATTTGGGGATAAATGAGGGTGCTAGAAATGTCTCAGTTTAATTTCTGGAGTTCAAAGAAAGAAGCTGAAGAACCTTGAGGCTCAGGTGGTATAGTCATCATCTTTCTTGATCCATAGAAGAAAACATGAAATGAAATTAAGAATACTGCAGGGAAAGTTTAGGTTCATTAATAGAGTTAATGGGAAACAGTTGATTCCTGGAATTACAATCTGTTTTACCTAAATAATAAATTTCTGAAAGAAAAAGGTTGAACTTGATAACCCTTGTGTTTGGACAAAATATTACACTTGACCAGAAAGGCTTTAAATTAAATAAATACTTTAGGGTTGAATGTGAAAATCCAGAAGTAGGAATTTCAGATAAGTATAAATGCTTCAAGTGTAAGTGAAAGAGTAAGCAAACAGGACTCTATTAAATTACTCATTGAAAGATCAGGAAGAACATTGACTCATAACAATCAGGTCCTTTGTTGTCTCGGTATTAACTGAAGCAGATGGGAAGTAAACAAGATGACCTTGAATTCTTATTACATGAAAGCAAACAATAATCTAAAACTTCCAATCATGAAAATAATTATAGACAATAATTGAGACTTGGTAGGATGATTTTCATGATTGGAATACAGAAATTGAAGGATACAATTTGTTCAAAGGGAAGGGAACCAATAGAAAAGGAAGAGAAAGGGTTGCATTGTTTGTTAAAAATACTAACATCTGTACAGAAAATCCAAAGGAATGAACTTGGTGGTCTTAACGAGAACATTCTGGTTAAAATTAATGGAGGGTGGAATAAAACAGCACTGCTGCTAATGTATACTACTTTCCAATCAGCCAAGAAGAAAAGTAGATGATGTTTTTAAACATAAATTGCATTGTTTTGCATTAAAGAAGTAGTAAGAGAATGGAAGTTAAAAACCCTAACATCTGTGAGAAGACAACATCTGCAAAGGATGTCGGGGTGATAGTTTTCTCTTTCAGAGGGTGGAGGAAAACACGAAGGCATCAGCTATTTTTTTAGCTGCCCAGAGATATATGACCAGGGTGGCATCAAATATATCAAATCAATAACTTGTGACCAATAAAGAAAAATGCTAAAAGCAAATCTGGTATCTGCTATTCTTCAGATAGGTTCAAACAAAGAAAAGGAGAATCAGCGTATTGTGACTTCAGTTAGAAGAGCAAAAGATGAGAAATTCAGCTCTTCAACTCCTATTTTATTTCATTCTTTTCTGAAAAGTAGATATGTGTTACTGCTTTGTTGTGAAGCCCTGGCTGAAACTGTCTTTGATGCAGATACACAGAATATCTACAAATCTCCATGGCCAGATAATCTCAGAAAACAGTTTGGCTGAACCTCTGCTTATTATCTGAGAAATCCCAGAGGAGAGATGAAGTGCTAGAGAATGAATAGAAAACAAATGTTTTCTTCTAAAGGGGGGGATCCCCAATCAGTCAGTTTGACACTGAATACTGCTAACATTCTAGGGCAGATCTGTGAATACTAAGAGTTCACAGATCTAATAATGCAGGGATTATTAAAAATCAGAACAGATTTGCAAAAGAAAAACAAATTTTGCTATATTAATATAATTTTTATAACGTTTGCTTCATTAGTAGATTGTAGAAATAGTACATTGATTTTAGCAAAACATTCATCCAAAGACCTCATGACATTCTGATTAGTAAGCCAAAAAACTATAGGCCAGATGACATAATTAAATGGATATTCGATCATGCTCAAAAAGAGTTCATTACTAATTCCTCGTCAAATTGAAGAGAAACATCAAAAGGGATTGTACAAAGTTAAGTCCTGAAACCTATACCTAGAATATTTTGGTTAATGTCTTGGATGAGGGGAGAAAAGATTTCTTTTGCAGCTGATAGAAAATTGGGTTGGACAGCTAATATTCAAGAAAAAGAAAAAATGGAATTATCATGATGCTGTAGGTTACTGGAAATAACAACGTTAAGTTTAATAAATTCCATTTTTTCAGTTAGGAAACAGAAATCAGTACTCAAGTAAAGAATGGAGTATTATTTGGCATAATAGTAATATGGGGGGGGCTTGGAGGAGGTGCTAATTACAAATTAAATATGAATAATGTGTGCATAAATGTATTCTATAAATTTATAGAATGCTTAATCGATAGTATAGTTAGTAAATCATAGCAGGTAATTGTGCTTTATTCTGTAATGATTTGAGCCCACTTGAAATATGGGTACCAGACGTTTTAAGGGAATTGGAGCATGATCCGAGAAGTGGAATATGGATGATCAGACCCAGAAACCAAGTCTGATAAGGAGTGATGGGAGTGATGATAATAATAATAATAATAATAATAAATTTGGATTTATTAGCCGCTCCCTTTCCAAGTAGGACTCGGGGCGGCGTACAATGGAGCATAAAACATAAAAAATATATAACAACACCAAACGTACATACATACACAACATACCTACATACATACACGGAGGAGGAAACAAATTACATCAATAGACAGTTAAAAATCAACTTTAAAATACCCCAATTGTAAAAACCCAATAAAATTAATATTTAAGGACAATTTAAAAACAGTTTGGAGGAATGGGAAAATTATGATTGCGATTGAGCCAGGCCGGATAATTGAAAGAGGTGGGTCTTCAGCTGTACACGGAAGGAGCGGAGATCGGAAGTAATCCTGATGTCACGGGGGAGGTCATTCCACAGGGCTGGGCCCATCACAGAGAAGGCTCTGCTCCTGGGTGTCGCCCCCCGACACTGTTTGGCGGACGGCACCCGGAGAAGTCCCTCTCTGTGTGCGCGAATTGGTCGTAGGGATGTGTGGGGCAGGATGCGATCCTGCATATAACTAGGCCCTGTGCTTAGCCTGGAGAAGAATAGCAAAGGATGGGATAACACTCTCCAAAAATCTAAAAGGATGTCACATAAAAACATGCAGTTGAACATCTGAGATGGAAATTATAGAAAGGAAGGTTCTAGATGAATGTTGGGGAAGCCCCCCAAGGCCTCCTCCCACCTTCCTAACAGTAGGAGCAGTTCAGTAGTAGAACCAATTAGCTAACTAGGTTCCTCTTTGCTAGATCTGTTCAAGTAAAAACTGGAGAGAACCATTTCTCAAGAGGGAAATAATAGCAAGACTCATTTTTTTTAAAAAAACAAGCCCCTGTTCTTATTTTAAACCTACTATCAAATAAGAGCTGAGCTCAGATGACACTAGTGTCATATTTTGTACAAGCATTTTTTCAAACATTTCTATAAGTGCAAAAAAAATATTCTAAAATAAGAGTCTTTAAATTAGCCATTCTGCAAGCTTGCCACAAAATTATTCTTTAATCCAGTTGCTGAAAGTCCAAAGTTAAGGTGAAGATGAGATGATTAGTATATCTCATAATAGCACAATATTTTAGGATGAGAAGCAGATGTGCTCAGGAAAGAATTTGAGCTTTCATATCTATTAGAACAGTTTGAAATATGATTAGTTCTCATTTGAAAAAGTAATCACTGTAATTTAGTTGCACAAACACAGAACACTGTGATCCCTGAGTAGATAATGTTCTTCATTAAAACAGAGTAAATAACTTTGTACTTTGGGGCAGATACATCACAATAATCAGAATGCAATGTATTATTTTAAAATACTTTTTGCAATTATATTTACGGTAGATCAAGAACATCATCCTATACATACCTATTCAAAATTAATTCCTACTAAATCCCAGCTTAGTTCATAGGCTTGTAGCCTTAGAGATCAAAATGCCAGTGAAAAGAAAAAAAAAACTTCACCACTTGGAAAACACAAACATGAAAATTAATGTTTCCAAAGTAGCTTGATGCTCATGTCTTGTAAATTGGGGGGGGGGGGTGTTATTTCAGAATAATTTTGATAGGTAGGTAAGGTATACATAGAATGCATTTCAATGGATATAAATAACTAGCACAGTGCCTCAGGACTGAGATCTAATGCAATGGATCTTCTAGTACTGGGATCCTGTATTCCTAAGGACACATAGAATTGCTATAATTGCTTCTAAGCCCTCTCCCTTTGCATCATAACAGGCTTGAAATGCTGCCTATGCAACATTATACCAACTGCTAATCACTGCCAGTTATATTGAGAGGGATAGGGAATGTTATGCAATGGCTCAGAATCTTCGGAAAATTCGAAAATTATTTTTGCCTGCTTCTTAATTCAAGATCAAGTCTCTACCTTAACAGAAGTCACTTGGCCAATGAAAGGGCAAAGGTGTTTTCGGTGAAGATTCTCTGTCATCTAGATAGAATTGTCTGCAAGTTGAGTCATGGGAACTGAACTTCTTTTCTTGTTGATTCAAAACATTCAAAACATTTTACTGCTTATCCAAGTTGCTTCTTCCATCTGAAGAGATGACAGATTGTTTATGATTACCTCTATTGGTAATAACCTACCTCACCTAAATTCAACCATATGGTTTTAAAATACAACATAATGTTATTAGGCATACAAATAATAATAATCTCGGCTCCTAGCAAACCATTGGCAACTCGGTTGGGTAGCCCTTAGAAAAGGCAGAATCACAGCTTATTTATACCTTTGGCCGACGTTATATTGCAAAGGAAAGGCGAAGAAAAAGGAATATCCAATGGAACTTGCAGCATGATGTTGAAATGTTTTTGAAATATTTCTTATTATTTTTATTCCTTTCTACTAGGTTGGCATGTTAGCTGTACGATTTTTGAGATATGTTCAGTGCATATAAACAATCTGGTTTATTGGGCCACAGGTTTGTGACTGACTCTTCTCCCTACGACCACATTCAGCTTGTTGTGAATGATTTCTTACAAGGACACTTAAAGTGATTGGCATAGATCCATGATAGTGAACCTATGGCAGATGTGCCACTTGTGGTACATGGAGCCATATCTGCTGGCACGCGAGCTGTCAGCTCCAGCACGCATGTGCTTGCTGTCCAGCTGATTTTCGGCCTTCTGGAGGGCTGGGGGAGGCCATTTTCGCCCTCCCTGAACTTCTGGTAGGCCTGTTGGACCTGTTTTTTGCCCTCCCCAGGCTCCAGAGGCTTTCCTGGAGCCTGGGGAGGGTGAGAATGGCCTTTCCCCAGCCCCCCAGAGGAAATACCAAGCTCAGCTTGGAGGCGAGCAGTGTGGTGCGCATGGGGGGGAGTGTAGGGAGGGTGTTGTGCATGCATGCGCATGTGGGTGCCAGCACACACATACACTATCGCGCACACTCACAATTTTGGTACCCCCAAAAAAACGGTTAGCCATCACTGGCATAGATGGTGGAGGGGCATCTCATAGGCTTGGAAATGAATGCAGCTGGCATATGTTGAGGGATGTGTGTGTGACTTTTTACCACTGCAAATGTACTAGAGGTTTTCCTGCAGGGTCCTTTGTGCTCTGTGAGCTTGGTTGTTTTCTTGCAGATATTTTATTACTCAAACTAGGTAACATAGTCAGTGCTGGTTGGGAGTGGCCTTTGCTCTCATCTTATATTCTAGAGCAGTGATGGCGAACCTTTTTCGCCTCGGATGCCAAAAGCAGACGTGTGTGTGCTATCACGCTTGCGTGCCCACCCCCATAATTGAATGCCCCCCCATGCCATGCATCCTGCGCATGTACACATGGCCTTCCACCCCGCTGCCCTGCGCATGCGTGCATGGCTTTCTTGGAGCCTGAAGAGGGCGAACACAGCCTTTCCCTGCCCCCCCCCCAGGGCGGCCCTCTGGAGGCCGGAAATGGCCATTTTCTGACTTCAGTGGGCCCGGTAGGTCTGTTTTTCATCCTCCCCAGGCTCCAGAGGCTTTCCAAGAGCCTGGGGAGGGCGAAAAACAGCCCAACACCCAAACCGGAAGTCAGTTCCCGAAAAACGGCTGAAAATCAAGGCCAAAAATCAGCTGGCCAGCACACACATGCATGCTGGAGCTGACAGGGCAACACCTCGCATACCCTCAGAAATGGCTACACATGCCACCTGTGGCACGTGTGCCATAGGTACACCATCACAGTTCTAGTGCCTTGCCCTGTCCATGTACATAGGAGTTGTCTTGGTTGTTTCTGGGTTGGTCTGTTGTTTACTGTTAGCTTGTTTGGTAGTTCCTTGATTGGAGTATTGTTTGCTCTTGATTTTTGGTCTAATGTTAATCTTGGTTTTCCTGCTTTTTCACTCTGCCTTCTCATTTCCACTCTTTCCATGAAGAAATATTACACTTTGCTAATTTGTCCAATTCTCTCTAAATACTGAATTATTTTTATTGTTTCGGGTAGTCCTGCTGTTGACTACTTATTTCAAAGAGATGGGAGCATTAGGACCTCTATTTTTAAAAATCACAATATATTATATATTTAATAGTGATAACATATACATATTTCTTATTTTTTAAAAAAAGTCTTTTAAAGCAGTCCATATTACCTCATATCCAGAAAAGGTTAACCCTGCCAAAGAGCCATGCCAGCAAGCCTACCACTACTAGCCTAGAAAAGCAAATTGTCAATGGATGGTGAACTCTATATGTTTACCATTTTAAATAACTTTTGGAAAATTTTATTTCTATATTGGAGGAGATAGTCTGCTTTGGTTCAGCACAATATCCATATAGGTTTGATTGGGAAGTTGCTGCTATATTCTGTATTTATCCTTGCCTAAAGAGAGGTATAGAAGAATGTTTCCAACATTTATTGCAGAGGATTCTTTGAAAGTATCTGATAGGAATCCGACAAGGTTAATTTGTTAAAGAAAGATACAATCTAGAAGTAAGGAGACATTTTCTCTTACGACGAGAAGTTGTACTATTAATCAATGGAACTTGAGTTGTGGATGCTTCATCACTGCAGGTTTTCAAAAGTAGATTGGATAGCTATTTGACTGGGATAGTATAAAATCTCTTCCCTTGATCAGAGGGTTAGACTAGAAGACCTTTGAGGTCCCTTCCAACCCTATGATTCTATGTTCCATGATCAATCATGCTTTCTTAAATCCCAGACTGTCAAAAAATGATGCAGCTGCAACCTACATCATTTTGGGTTTTTTTTTTTTTGCTTTTGATTTTTTAATTCAAAGGGGGTTGAACTGAATTTTCTTTCCTTTGAACCTTGAATCAAAACCTTGAATTAAATTATTCATCTGAGATGTACCATCTCAGCCCTCAAACTCCAATCAGATTTTGTTTACTTCCCATGTTCCTATAAATTTCCCAGTTATGAGAAAACCAGTGTTTTGTACTCTTGTTTTATTAAGTTTGTAATTGAGACTCTGAAGCTTGTTAGTCCCAGACTCCATGAGAACCCCATGATTTTAAGAGTGGTATTCTTGCAGTGTGAGGGAGAAGGCAGGATACTGCACAGCGATTACGTAACTTTTGATGGATGGTGTCATTGGCAGCAAATGCTACATGCCCCTCCAATCTGTGCAGCACCGGAGAAGGTACAATGTACATCTTGTGAAATTTTGTCTTTGCTATCTTTTCAGATGTCTTGATGCTTCCGTCCCTCTGAAATTAGTCAAAATAATGAATAAATTGCCTATTTTTCTCAGATCGGTTTTCCAGCTTCCCTCCCTACAACCGTTTTTATCTCCCAAAGCTTCACAGTGCAGCTTCTCTTGTCACTTATCTGTTTATCCCTAATTCTATATTATCTGTGCAAAGTAACAAAGAATGCATCCCTTCAACCAAGCAATTCACATTAGCTCACGGCCTGCTTTTGATTTATCAGCCTTCTTCAGGTTGGGTGACTTTGGTTTTCCAACTTTGGCATTGTACTGTGGGATGTGGCTAGGAAGGAACACAAAGGGGTACAATCCAAAACAGTATGGCTGATTCACTTTGCACTCAGAAGTGGGGCTATTTTATTTCATGTACCAAATTCAAGGGGCACAGCCCACCTTCACAGCTTTGTACAGTCAAATTTATAAGCAAGTTAAAAAACATAACGCGACAATATGTAAACTTGGATTCCTGAAGAAAAAAGATCCTAGTCTTTAGGTATTTTTTAGGTATAATAAGAATCACTCAGTTTTTTCCTCTGACCTCTAACCAATCACCCATTATCAATACTATTTCATTTATTGAGTGATTGCTAGGTCTCGAAAGTTTTATTGAGTTCATGAAGAAATAAATCTAAATATAGTCAATTTATCTGCTTGACCTTATTGGCAAGCTTGACATCTGAAAACTCTAAAATAGATACTGAGATTTCTCTTTGCAAAAACAGTGCTAATTCCTTCAGAAAAGTAGGCACTTCAATGTACTTTAATATGAAATCTAATAAAGCTTCATACTAATTTGCCCAAACAAATTATGCTAATCCATCTATTATCTTAAATTCCATCGGGATCTTCCATTAAAAAAATAATTGTATTGCCTATTGAATGATAAAGCAGACAATCTTGGAGATATGCTATATGTTTTTGCTAGAATCCCATTTGTCTGATAAGGTCCTCTGCTACATTTTCTCTTCTGGTTGTCCTATCATAAATAACACTTTGCAGTGACAAGCAGAAGTACTGAATGCTGTAGTATTATTACAAAGACCTCAAAAGCAACATGACACAAAATAGAATTATCCTAGAAGATTCAGAAGGCATGACATTTAAATCTAGAACTTTTGCCATGTTAAAAAATATACCACTATTAAATTCAAGCAACACTCTCATTTTTCAAAACATCTTACATTTTTAAAAGTCCAAGGCCATTCACAAAAGGTACTGGTTCAAATGTCTACCACAACATTGAGGGTAGATTTTATATAATTAAGAGTGTTGCAGAATCTGGTTTTCTGTTTTGAGTTCATTTTATTTAACAGAATTAACAGAATCAGAGGAAATCTTGGGGGTCTTCTAGTCCAACCCGCTGTTTAAGATAGTGAACATACCTAATACTTCTATTTTTCCAACAACAGCCCTGTGTGAGGTGGACTGGTCTGAAAGTAACTGGGCCAAAGTCATCCAGCTTGCTTTCATGCCTAAAGTAGGACTAAAACTCAGTCTCCTGGTTTCTAGCATGTTGCATTAACCACTACCAAACTATCTCTATCCTGTTGTTCTGCTACAAATGAATTCTAAGTATGTAGAGGCAGCAATAAAGAGAAACTACATTATTTGCCAACATTGCCTTTATGTAGGAAAGCCCAACAAAGCTGCTTCTAATGGTACAAAATATCCATCAATTGGGGCATTAGGATAGTTCATTTGCATGTGAAATCACATCAATTAAGCATCATACAGGGGGGGGGGGGGGAATGCCTAAATGTGGAATGTAGTTTATAATACAAATATCAGAAATTTGTGTGTGTAAATAAGTCTGAACTTCTTACACTGTAAGATATTTAATAGGTAAATCCAAACAATGTACGAAGAGGTCTGCAGTAACTCAGGAATTTTTGGGGGGGAGGGGGGCTGGAAATACAAAAAGAATTGCTATATTGTTCACCAGTATTGCTCAATGAGATACTTAAAAATGTCTACTTTTGTAATAAGCTTGTAAAGAACATACATGTTAGCCATTTCATTTTGTTATTCCATAACATTAAAGTAAGTCATTACTGCATTTTTTTAATGGTGTACACGGTTTCCATGTCAATTAAATCATTGTTTTTGTCATTATGGCTGAATCTGAACTCAATATTTCTTAATGACCATGACACTGTAGTTGTTTAAACTGCTTAAATCTGAGATGGATTCTACTACATCATAATTTAAATAATGTTTGCTCAGTGGGAATAAATCTTTATTCAAATAAATAGCTAAGCAATTCTGTAGTGGACAATATTACAGTAAAGAAAATTACTAAAAGGAAAAATGTAAGAACATTTTGAGAAAATTTAATCTGTGCGTTTTATACTAGACTGCAATACTGATATTTGTCGAAACTATTTTCTAAAACAAGCTTTTGGTGAACTATTGGAATTTTCAATTTTAGCATAAAAAGCACTTTCCCACATGTATATAAGATGACAGAACTATTTACAAAGTATACATAAAATGAAATAAACACAATAACTTTGAGCCTGGGTAGACATTTGGATAGTAAAGAAAAAGAATTAGAGGATTATAAAAAGGCTGAAAAATTATATATGGGATCTATTTTGTGTTTGCTTTCAGATTAAATGTTATTATGAGAAATTTTCTATTTTGCTAAGTTGCTAAAATGGGAAATGTTTGTCATTTAAATTTGTTGCTGTATATTACTATGGGAAAACATGTTAATGATTTCACTTTCTTTTGTCCATAAAAATTTCTGAATTACAAAATTTTTCAAAAATAACATTTTACAGGTTATAGGACTGAAAAGATTACATTTTAAACAGCATAATTAGCTTGTTTGAAAGCTGAAGCTTTTATAGGTCAATGTAAAAATGAATTTGAGAGTCCTATAAAAAGAAACACAAAAGGAACACTTTGTTATTGTTGTTCCAGACAATAATTCAAATATTAATCTTGAAAGATGGCAGCAAACAGTTGATTTCTGGTCCCAGTTTAAGGATCCCAAGTAAAAGCTTTCAGTTCGGCTCATTTAAGTCCAATAATTAAGACAGTCAGCTCAAAACACAGAAATGAGGGCGAAGACTCCATATAATAAAGCACAGGGATATGCTACTAGAAGTTGTTGTCCTTCCATTGCTAAGGCTGAGATGAAGAGCTTGGAGGCCGAAAAACTACACCATCCAATAATTCCAGCAGCAAGAATAATTCCCATCATGCCCCTGAAAACAACAATAACAGGAAAGGAATCAAGCGCTAATAATATCACATAACTCTGTATATACCAGAATAGTTTTACATTGGAGACATGCCAAGTGTGCTATCCAATTATACAGATTTTACGCACTAAATTATTTTCTGGCCAAAACTGTTGTTAACATTCCTAATTCAAATGTTCAAAAGCCTCCAACTGTCAATACAAAATCTTTCCATTGAATTAGTACTTATATGGATCTCAGTAAATTTGGAAAATGTATACATACCTGAATGTTATTGAGCTTTATGTAACACTTTAATATTAAATTATGTAACTATGATCTTGTTCTGAATTCGGTAAAATCAGATAGTGTTTCCTTTTAATAAGCTTCAGAAATTCACCTACTTTAGAAAGTCATAATTTTTCATGACTAATGTAAAATGTTATGGAATTGTTGCAAAGATAAAAAATAATGATAGAAGCTTGTATTGTACTTTGCATTACAGCATTTGTTTCTTATTTACTTATAATTAAAATGATTTTGAAAATAAGAAAATGAGAGGGGACAGGGAACCTTGTTAATGGGAAAGGACACATCCGCAGGATCAGACTGCCCACTTGGACTAAAGGATCCAACACAAAATATTCTGCTGAGAAGCTACTATTCCATAGTTTTAAACTAAAATGTTGGTGGTACTTGCATTTTGGAAGTGTTACAGTATCACATACTTTTTTTACTGGCTACATTTTGTTATTTAGATTGGTAGGTAGAATTTTAAAGAATGCTTAAAAAAAGAGATAGATTGAAAAAAAGAGTAAAAATTCAAATAATTTTCCCAGATTTGATTAAAATGTGTTCATTTGCAGCCAAATAGGACCCAAAATACAAACACTCTATAAATTAAAAAAAATGCACAAATCAAATTCAGTTTAAAATTATAAATAGTAAAGTATTTTTTTAAAATTCTACATAAATTCACATTCATTTGAGTACATTTTTATGGTGAGCAATAATATACAGTATTATTAAATGCCAATGTAAGGGTCTTTGGTATTACTTACTGTAGGGAAAATATAATTGCAAAGCCTGAAAGTATGATCATAGGAAGAAGACAATATCCTAGGACACTTGCAACACAACCAAATGAGACACCTGTCATACTCATCAGATTCAGGAGACAGAACATTCCTAGACACCCTATTGCACTAATTCCATATACATAGCCAAACTGAATTTTTCCAGCCTAAAAAAAAAAGGGGGGGGGAATACATTAACATTCTGGATGTATTTTAGGAAGAGATTTTGCAAAGAGACAGATAAAGCATACAAAATAAAATCAAGTGAGTACCAGATACATTTTTGGTAACAATGAACATTTCTGAAACCTTAGAACCTAAGATTATCTTTGTATTATTTCACATCCATGTTTCAAACTTTTTTTTACATTAGTTTAAAAAATAGGCTTCCCACATAAAATTAGTGCCACCATTCCACTGCTTTATATAATTCAACCAAGTTTAGAGGGAAATACCAGAAATACAAATATCTGTCTAGTGAACCAATTTAGAAGTAAAGCACAGCTGTTTGGATCCAGAGTAGAAGAGGTATTTTGGCAGGCGCCTGTGTGTGCTTACTGAATTTGTCAGCATCTCCTTAATAACACTGTGCTGTTTCCTGTGCTTGCTCACAGTGGCCACCATGATTTCAGGAAAATAACAAAGAACCACGGTGAAGTACAAAAAAGTTAGTAAACCCTGTTGCCATCTCCAAAGTGCTTTATTTTTAAAGAGGTATGCCTGAATTAAGTGCCGATAGATGCAGTAAGTATGCCCCATCTCTTCCAAAGCATCCTCTCCTCTTTGGATAGCTATGCATCCCTACAAGCTAGTTTTATAGAGACTTTTAATGCAACAGATGAAGCACCACTTAAGTATTTTTAAGGAGCATTGTTCATAAAAGTAATCCCAGAAATGTATCATTAATGCCTAAGTCTATATAAAAATACTATACCCATTAAAAAAGAAAAAGGGAAAAAAGGGAAGGGAGAGGAAACTGTAATTTCCTACCAAATTTTGAAGAATTTATATTTTTATGATAATTTATATATTACCCAGCCATTAACTGGGGGTTGGGGACCCCTGTTCTAAATTACACTGAGTGTAGTAAATGGGAATAGCCAGCAACAGTTCTTGCCTTTCTCACCTTGTGGATCAGGGGCAAGGTTCCAAATAATAACCGTAAGACTGTAATTCACATTCTTCAATAGAAATTATATTCAACGCTGTGTATCGGTTTTTATAAATTACTGTTTAAATAATCAAGTCTTGATTTCTGTTTGCTTTAAACTTGTAACTTTCAAACTGACAGGACTATATCTATAGTAATGAAATCTTACCAACAATAAGGTGGCTCCAAAGGCTAGGCAGAAGACCATAGGTCCTGCCAGATCAGTTTCATTCATAATGTTGCCATCTGCAGCTTTTAATGGGTGTAGTACTGTTAAAGTCTTCTGCCAGATATGGTCAAAATTTATTCCTAGTTCTGTAGATCAAATTAAGAACACAGATTTAATGGATTAATAAATGTAAGAGTCCTTCTCAATTATAGTTGCACCCCTTGTGGATTATAAAATGTAGAACATTCAACTAACAATAACGGACAACAGAAAATGACCAACCACCCAGATAGGGAAAAAACTACTAAACCAATTACGGAAACATAAAGTGCATCAGAAAAAAGGCTCATAATCCATTCTGCCCCTCCACCTGCTGAAACAAGAGAGATCTTCAGGGTTTTGCAGAAGCCTTGGACTATAGAAGTGGGTCCACACTTCTGTACTAAATTGGAGATCCACTTAGATCACCAAAGGTCAGAGACCAAGTATATAACTAGCTGCACTAGTCATCTTACTTTGTAAAAGATCATTCTATTTCAATTTTGTATGGTTTTTTTTCCTTTTGGTTTATTTAAGCTAAAGATCTTGATCTTAAGAGATTATGCCACTTAAGTAATTGAAGTGAAATTAAATGCCAAAGATGAAGTGAAATTAAATGTTAAAAACTGCTATTTACATTAACATACATACATGCACACAAACTTCATCATTATTCCTTTGTATTTTGGATCATGTATTTTGGCTGGCATGGAAATTCTGCAAGGAATAAAAATCAAACCTTCTAGTAATGGAGGTTCATCCTCAAAATTGTTTCCATAGAACGATTGTGATGAAGATGGAGTGTATGTTGGTGTTGGGTGAAAAATTTGACCAGTATATGGCTGTTGAGGTTGCATCATCTCTGGAGGGACATATCCACCTTGCTGAGGATAGTCATAGCCACCATATTGCCTGCAGAAAACAGAACTTAAATGTTTATCATATGAAAACAGAATCTTTCTTTATCACGGAGGCAAGTTTAAAGCATTACAATATTAGCTAAGTCCCAAAGTACCCATTCCATAACAAAGGCATCATTGTACACTGATAAGCACATTGATACAAACTGTAATTACTCTATATAGTCCCTGAAGAAAACATTTTTATTAAATTTGTTTGCCGCCCAGCTCACCACAAGTAAATTAATGAAATATATTTATATAACCATTATTTATATAAAGAAAACGAATACATCAATGTTTGAAACATATCAAAATTATTTACAGGATAATTTTGATTAAAATTACAAGCATTTATTTGACTTTACTTTCTAATATGACAAAATACAATTTCTCACTTTAAATTGTTATAACTTTCCAACTTATCCAACATTTTTCTCAAATTATTACCAAGTAAAAAGATATTACAATATAGTCCTTCATATCCTCTGATATTATAATATAGTCCTTCTTTCAAGATAATCTAGGCCATTACTTTGCTTTCCCATCTGCTGCCATATAAAATAATTGATACTAGCATACTTTGGGTTTTGTGACATATAGGTCACCATGTATCTATTGTGACATATAGGGACACTGCCAGACTTAAGGAAGAGGAGTTTTCAGTGTCAGTATTTTCAGAAAACTTTCTTGCAAGTAACCAATAATGTATACTTAAAGAGAAATTTTATACTGAAGAATGATTAACCCTTGCAACTTCAGATTCAATATTTTATTTGAATCAATAAACTAGCAATAGGTACATTATCTGGTAAGTGTGCCACATATTAAGAAGTACTATGGTAGTTCATGCTATATAAAAGAATTCAATATGCACTAGCATAACATCCGATTAGTATTAGCCTAACCAATTGCACTTATAACAGTCAACAGGTTATAAGTAATCTTGGTTGAGCATCAGTAAATGCTGCTGTTCAACTCAATATTTACATTTAGCCATTTTCTGAAATTCTTTTGATCCTGCATTATGGATTTATCTTAGGAGTTTCTTGTTTCCAGGAGATTGAAGTTACTTTGAGAAATGTGATCTAAATAAATAAGTGTGATCTAAATAAGTGATCTAAATCACTTGAGACTTTCAAGAAGAGATTGGACTGCCATTTGTCAGAAATGGTGTAGGGTCTCCTGCTTGAATGGGGTGGGGAATGGGTGGGGGGTAGACTAGATGACCTATAAGGTCCCTTCGAACTCTGTTAATCTGTTTTTAAATAAACAAAACCCTTCAGATATAAAAGTGGCATGATTGTCAGAAATTAAATAAAATTGAACACTTCAGTCAAATACAAATATGACAATAATATATTGGTTATTTAGAACAATAAAAAAATCAAATTACTTGCTATACGCTGCTCCTCCTCCAGCATCTGCTCCATATTGTTGTGCTTGATCATCAATACTGTAACTTGTCTGATAGAAATCCGTATTTAAATTATCAAATCCAGACATTGCTATCTGTAAAATAAATATTTCTGTTACTATTTTTAAAAACAACACCCAAAGTATAACTCTTCTATGAATAACTTCATCTATCAATCATCAAAAGTAAATTACACAATCTTTTGGGAGAAAATTATGTATTCAGTCAAACACTAAATTACTAGACACTTGCACTGCTGTGCATCCAAGTGGTTTACCCAAAAGGAATAAAGGACCACATCATTTTATAATCTAGCATCTGATTTTTCTCAAATTGCCTAAGGAAAGTACAAGTAGTCCTCAATTTACAACCACAACTGAGCCCAAAATTTTAATTGCTAAGCGAGACATTTGTTAAGTGAGTTTTGTCCCATTTACTACCATTTTTTGTCAAAGATGTTCCATTGACTTTGCTTGTCAGAAAGTCACAAAAAGGGACACTGCAACCGTCATAAATATGTGTCTGTTGCCAAGCATCTGAATTTTGATCATGTTTCTATGGGGATGCTGTAACGGTTGTTAAGTGTGCAAAACAGTCATAAGTCACTTTTTTTCAGTGATGTAACTTTGGTCATTTAACAAACTGTCATTTAACAAACTGTTGTAAGTCAAGGACCACCTGTACCATCTCCAACAGAACCTACAGCTATTATATTAAGATCTATATATTTTTCAATGTTTTCTATCATCCCTAAGGGAGGGTGCATAAGCGCACCAACGTGTCTACCGTTCCTGTCCTACGGTCCCCATTGATATGTACTCATTTTATGTGTTCATGGCCATGTTATACTTATTTATATCCATCTATTTGTACCAATCTTATGCGAAAATGTTGACAAATAAATATTTTTTTTAAAAAAAAATCAAAGTGTTGGTGCCACGCAATTTGGCAGTTCTAATACCACTAGGCTCAAGGTTGACTCAGCCTTCCATCCTTCCGAGATGGATAAAACGAGGACCCAGATCATTGGGGCAAAATATGCTGACTCTGTAAACCGCTTAGAGAAGGCAGTAAAGCACTGTGAATCGGTATATAAGTCTAAGCGCTATTTCTATTGCTATTAGACCTTCGGGGCGGCACAGAACACGCTGATGATGGAAAACACAGGATCCAGAGAACGGGAGAGGAAAAGAAACAACAAACCATTGGGTCTCGAGAGGCCACTAGCAGTATTAGGGCATCTCAGCCACGCACTCCGAAATCCCGTCCTTGCAGCCAGGGTGGGGGGTGTGGGTGGGGCGAAAAGAAGCGAAGGAAGATGCTCTTGGAACGATTCTCGCCGCTTGATATACGTTGCCCTGAAGGAGCGTCAGCTCTCTTGAGAAGCTCGGACACCACCCTGCTCCCCCTTTCCCGAAGCTCACCTTCCTCGGAAGCCTCCTTCCCCGGCGAGGCAACGACCCCCTCTCAACCTGCCCTCCTGGCGCCGTTGGGAGCGACCCCTTCTTCCTCTTATCCGCTTTATCTCGCTCTCTGGGAAGCTACGTGTCAGAGACCCAAGAGCAACCACTTCCGGGTTGCGGAAGCGAAGCGTCCGAACACAACGGACGTTTCCTAGCGGAAGCTACTCTCTCTCTCTCTCCGCATCTCCATGGTCAAACCTTCCAATCGGGATGAGAATGCCAAACGCGAGCGGGCGGGACTGGGTCAATATGCATAATAAGGATTTCAGCCTCTTCCTATAACTTTGTGCTTCCTTGTGGATCCCCTTATATATATATATACAAACAAGCTGGGGTATCCAACTATATTAAGGGGAAAAGGGGATCTTCTTTTATACTACTTTAAAAATGTGTATACAAATTTATTTTATACAAATACAAATTTATTATTTTATGCAAATACTTTACGCAGCTTTGGTAATAAGCTGTGATCTGGAGGGCAGTCAAATAGGTAGAAAAACTTGTTGCTCTCTAGCGATGCCCCTGATATGCGTCTCCACCCCCCCCAAAACACACACACACACACACACAAACACCAGAAATGGTAAAAAGAACAAGAAGAAAAAGAAGAGCCTGATTTTTGCACTCTTATATCTGATAGTTTTAGGTTGTGGTATAGAACAGAATAGAATTCAATAGACTAAAAATAGGCATAGGAATAAATAGGAATAGGAATAGAATGTAATTCTTTATTGGCCAAGTGTGATTGGACACAAAAGAAATTTGTTTTTGGTGCATATGCTCTCAGTGTACATAAAAAGACAATACAATACAATACAATACAATACAATAGTAGAGTTGGAAGGGACCTTGGAGGCCTTCTAGTCCAACCCGCTGCCTAGGCAGGAAACCCTATACAGTTTCAGACAGATGGCTATCTAACATCTTCTTAAAGACTTCCAGTGTTGGGGCATTCACAACTGGAGGCAAGCTGTTCCACTGATTAATTGTTCTAACTGTCAAGATACATTTGTTTTTATGGCCATGTATAATTGTGCCTGTTGCTCTCTTTCTGCATTAAATTTCCAAACTGATATTGCAGGATGCTAAAGTGTTAACAGATGGCACTTGCCAGGCTTCTGATCCTTGACTTAGACTTTTCCAGAAGTTACTTTCATTTTTGCAGAAGGGAAGTTGGCATGCTGTAAAGCAAGTTGGCAGCCTCCGGCCTCATCCTTATTTTTGACAGCGTTCAATGCTTTTGCAGGAAGTTATCACCTAGCCCTCTCCCAGAAAAATGAAATATCCTAGGAAATATTGAAAAGGCAGAATATTATATTTCCCTGGATGTGAAAAGGAAGAAACATGTTTTAAATTAAGAATAGCTCCCTGTAGCTTCCTGCCTCCACCCACTTTGTCAATGGGCCATTAAGAAGGCCAAGCCAGACCCTTTACATAATAAAGAGTTCTCCCCTTCAGCTCCAGGGGGATGGGATTAAGGCATGATAATATAAGCCTTCACCCAACTCCCCACATGGCATCTGAACTCAACCAAACCTGGATTCAAAACTCAGCCTAGAGGGTTGCCCTTGCATGGGCCCATGTGAGTCTGACAACCAATCAGAATACATTTCTTACACAGGAACAGGAAACAGATAGGTGGGGCCGAACAGATTATAAAAAACCCTGCAAGCCCTTCTTCAGACTCTTCTCTTCCCTTTTCTTCTTCTCCACCAACATTGAAGCATGTGATCACCTTTTCTGTTTAGGACTCAAGCCAAGTGGTCCTGTCCACCATTAAAATCATCTTTCCAAGCAGCCTCCATGTCTCCAGTGTCTTTTTCCCCACTTCGAGCCGAAGCCAGAAGGACATTTCTTCCAACAATTAGTTTGAAAATAGATCCACCTGCCCTGAATAGAATGGTTATAAATAAATAACCAGAAACGAACACTAAAAGGTTAGCCCGGATCATGCAGAAGGATGGAATTACTGGAGCTGACAGCAGTGGAAATATTTCCCATGGCTGCTGTAGTATGAATGAGAAAATATTTTCTAGACCATTTGTATGAGTTCCCACAACATGTACTCAAAATGTCCAAATGTGCCCAGTAAACCTCCAAAAGTGAAAATATCCACTCTGTAGCTCATTATAATTATTGGGATAATTGGGATTATCACTTCATTTAGTTTATAATATTGCTTCTGATAAGATATTCAAATACAAAGCTGATGTTTTCAGTGCTTTATATTTATTACTAGAAATAAATATACACTACAATGAGCTTTCGGCATGTAGAAAGAAATTACAAGGAAGAAAAAGAAAATCCAATGAGCTGAATATTCCCTGCCGCTAGTATCAGTTCTGGTTATAGGTACAATTTATGGAGGTTAGAAATGTAATCAGTCAGAAGTACAGTGAGGTCAAAAGGACAATCATGGAAACAGAAACCTTATAAAGCTGATTGGATGTAGAATTACACTTTAACAATACTTGCATAACAGTGGGCAGGTTTTGTGGGAGATAGAAGAATTATTTATCTTTTGTTTATGAGAGTTCCAAGACTTTAAATACAATTTCTATAAGGCAGAGCAGGTAATTCCTTCTAGTTGCTGAATCCTAATCCTTATTAGTTCTAGCAGATGATCAGAAATATTTGGAATTGTTATTTAAAAACTTCTTCAGGGCCTGTGTTACTAGATAGTATATAGAGAACTTGAGTTTGTACAATTTGCTGGAGTAACAAAATATAGGTGGTATTTTTAATTTTGCCTTTATGATCCATAACATAGAACATCCCATGAGTAATCTGCTTTGCTCAGTTCTTAATACGTTATTCAATCTTCTATTGTCCACCAGAAGATAAATTTTGGGTTCAAAATTGGCATGTTTTGTGTATCATACAAAATCATAGCAGTCTGTCTTTTATCCTTCATTATGTCAATAATTATAATATTGCATTCTATCTATAACCAAAAATAGTCTCTTGAAATACGGCTTTGTTATTTTCATGATGTATTCTTTTACTCTGGATTTAAGCAGGGTATTTTGAGGCTGTTGATAGGTGAGATATTGTTGAAAATAATAACAGCAAACATTTGAAGAAAATATTAAGGTTACCTCTCAAGAAAAGGAAATGAAACACCTGATGTTCAATGAAAAATGTGGTTCTATTAAGATTTTTAGCATCATGCCTGCTATTAGTGCTGCTTTGGGGCGATGTCTCATGATATTTAAGTGACTATTATTTTGTCAGCAAGAAAATCTTTGGGGCAAGAAGTTACCCCTTAAAACAGCTTCTGTGTCTATCTGTGGCAATGATTGGTAGTCTAAAACTGAGTAGCAGAAATCAGCTTAATTTGTCTACAAATTAAGGATAGAAATGGGAGGCCTTGGGAGACAGCTATTCCCAACCTCTCTCTTAATTCCCAAGCTTCTTCAAATGGCCTGAAACTGTTTTAGGAAAGAAGAAAGGGAGGGAGAAAATTAAGAGTACTCCCAGGTCCCTCTTCCCCTCCAATCCCTATTATTGTCCCTTTCTCTGTTCATCTCACCTATCTAAGGACTTATTATAGTGTAGTGGTTAGGGTATTAAACAGAACAGGGAAGAACCCGATACTAGTCTACCCTTAGTTGCAGAAGTTTAGTGGTACCAGTCATTCTGGTGCCACTAAAGCACAGTTGATCTTATAAAGGGTGTGTGCATGAAAGAGAGAACACTATAAATGCCTTGAGTGCTGTACAAAAGGTAGGATATAAATGTAACACATCACTATCAGTAGGGACAAACTTCAATCAGCAGTTGATCAGAAATAACCCTCTATTTGCTATTCTTAGATTACTATTAATCTCAGACTGCTATCACAATGGGGATGAATAAGAGGTGTATAGGTATGCCATACTGAATATATTTGACACATATCTTGAGTGTACAATCAATAATCAAGACACTATTCTATTTGGATCAGTAATTTATCAATGATGTTCTATAGTCAAGTTAAGCTCTTGACTTTATACCCTCTTAATTAGAATTTAATTTTCAGATGTCATTTTTCTACTGGGACTGAGATCACCTCTTATATCATACATTTCTAGATTTATAATAAGTCATTTCTAAAAGTTATTCATGAGTCATCCATGGGTTGAGCAGTAATCACTTAAAGATGTTGAACCATTTCCAAACATCTGTTTTCTACCTTTTTGTTGCTATTCAGATCCCAGCAAATAATTAGCTGTGGGTGAGAACATATTCATATATGTGTCTCAAAAATGTTTTATGTTTTTACATCTGTTTTTTAAGGAATTAAAAAAATGAAATATTGAACAATGAATTTTATCACTGGCAATGAATCAAGTACTGATTTTATGGAAAAATAGACAAAAGTTCCAGGATGCTTCAAAAGGGCAATCATATCTTCTTAAGGTCAAGTGATCTTGGCCTTCAAGAACAATGACACTATTTCACAAATTCTATATATTTGTATCATTTTAAATAAAACAATGTTCTTCATGATACACAAATTCTTATCTTAGCCATAGGAAACTCTCTTGCCAGATAAAAACATTGACTCTTCTTGGAATTTTTTTATAACAAAATTCTCTCAAATCCATTTGAAGGAATCATCAAATGATAATGAAAATGCTGCTACCTTCCCTTTAAACTGTATTATAAATCAAAGTCTGTCTATATTGTATGGGATAAGTCAACTTGGCATATATTCTGATATTTTACACTAAAAAAACATCTGTTTTGGGGACTGCTTTCTTGATATGTTCATTGTACCACTGGTGCCCAGTTAGTGGGAGAGCAAACACTGTTAGAAACCATTTTATGTCTTTTATAAAGCTTTCTTTCTGTCCACCAGATTCTAATTAACATCCAATAAAACGCTCCTTACCATACATCCAATAAAGATAGGATCAAATACTACCCCCTCCCTGAATTGTGAATGTCATTAAGCTTTAATGCTAACTTAATTTAAACCTTAACGCCATCAAACCTTGTTTTTTGTCTATCCAGAGCAGAATAAGGGAAAACTATCCTCATTTGTTTTGGGAGGGCATACCAAGATTGGATGCTGCTATCATAAGGTTCTTTCTTAATGCTTGTAAGCAAAGTTACAAGCAAAGTTACAAGCACATTTCCCCCCTTTTAATCCTTATAAACCTCTTTCAGATTATATATATATATGTTTCAGATTATATATATATAATATATATAATATATAATATATAATATATAATATATAATATATAATATATAATATATAATATATAATATATAATATATAATATATAATATATAATATATAATATATAATATATAATATATAATATATAATATATAATATATAATATTATATAATAAATAATAAATAATAAATAATAAATAATAAATAATAAATAATAAATAATAAATAATAAATAATAAATAATAAATAATAAATAATAAATAATATATAATATATAATATATAATATATAATATATAATATATAATATATAATATATAATATATAATATATAATATATAATATATAATATATAATATATAATATATAATATATAATATATAATATATAATACAATATATAATATATATATGCTGGTTTTGTTGTATTCGGGTCTTTTCCCGTGTAAGGTTGAGATTGTCTTTGCAACGTTTCGGCAGGATCTCACCTGCCATCTTCAAGCTGTAAAATGTTAACATTTTAAGCCCACAGCTTGAAGATGGCAGGTGAGATCCTGCCGAAACGTACGTACGTACGTATGTATGTATGTATGTATGTATGTATATGTATATATATATATGTTGTATTTGTACTGATAAATAAATAAAGGGAGACTAGTATAGATCTATTTCGAGCTAATTAGCTCTCATCAGCTAGCCATACCCTTACTGGGATTTGAACCTGGGCTGTATTATATATTAGGCAGGAGTCTTAGCCACTGAGCCACAGGCTCTCCTCCTTATCAGTTGAGCCAGGGAAATAGGTATGTATTTGTGTTACAACCCCTGGTATGCCTAAATATGGGAGGAAGGTCACTACTCCCTCTTTCTATGTATATGCATATATATGATTACCCTTATTTATTTATGATTTACATTTAATAGGCTGAGTAGCTGATTCCTGAGTTGGCCAGTGAGATTTCATGTGCATAAAAAGAATTTTTGTGAGTACTACAGCTGTCGGCCGTTTTAAGTCTGTTTCACTGTATGTGTCTCAGGATTCCTCCCCTGAATGGGAATTCATGTTATATGTAAATAAATAAGTGAGGCTGGCTCTTGATGGAGAATTGCCCTCAGTTAATTCCATCTCAGCTGCTTGTTTTTCCATTGGTTCTTAGATGCTGGCACTCCATTATGCTATTCCTTTCTGTTGCTAAGCTTTTATCCCAAGACATTTCATTAGGCGTATGTAGTTACTAACCTGCTTTGAAAATAACTTGTAACACTGGCACTGTTTCATCACTGTTATTTACTTCTGTTCAGGCCGTTAGTGATTCTGAGGATGCTTTAGATCACGTCACCTACAATAACTTCTCTGCACTCACACCATCTATTACAACTGACTATGGAGTGGAAATACTGTTCATAAAAAGCAAATGGAAATTACTATGGAGATATTATCAAAAAAAATAATAATGGAGAGGGTTTTAGGCAATTCCTGGCTAGCTGATTATACATGTGGAGTTATGCTTTTCTTTTTCTCTGGTCATAATGTAAGGAGAATCATTTTTTTCTACCTTAAAGTTATTCAAAAGAAGATATGTTTACCGTATTTTCTGGCGTATAAGGCAACTGGGTGTATAAGACGACCCCCTACTTTTCCTGTTAAAATATAGGGTTTGGGCTATACTCGCCATATAAGACAACCCCCCCCCCCGATTTTTGAAATGATTTTTATAGGCTAAAAAGTCATATGCCGGAAAATACGGTAATCAATGGAACAATTTGCCTCCAGAAATTATGAATGCTCCAACACTAGAAGTTTTTAAAGAAGAGATTAGATAACCATTTGCCTGAAGTGGCGTAGGATTTTCTGCCTAGGCAGTGGGTTGGACAAGTAGACTCCCAAGGTCCCATCCAACTCTGTTATTCTATTCTATTTGAATATAAAAATGCTTTATTTGATCAATATTAAATTAGTATGTTATCTCTGGTTACCCTTAATGGACTTTTACTAACTGAGATCAAATGGCTGCCTTTACACTTGCTTACAAATAAGAGATGAGATATGGGAAGAAGGTATTATTAGTTGGTGTTAGATATCCACACAAGCTGCTGTGGTTTCCACTCCAGTCCTCCACTCCTGATTGGTTGAGAGGTCTGACAACTCCCTATAAAAGGAGAGCTGTCAGACCTAACAGTCGCTGGATTGTACATACTTGTCTGTGAATAATGAGCTGTTGTTGCCTTGAACCTGAGTCTGTCCTCTCATTGCCCTGATCTAACACTGGCGACGAGGATGGGATCGAGAGGCAGATAAGGCAAAGAATGAACAACCAGACAATCCAGCAAGTGAATCCAGCCCGGAGCATTCTGCGCGGCATCAAGCAGCCATTTTAAAGTGGCAAATTCAAACCGCAAAACAAAATGGCCATGCACGCTCCGCCAACTCTGTACGACCCAATGGCCGAACATTGGGAATCCTACATGTTGAGGTTCAAATGCTTCCTCGAGGCAAACAACCTCATGGGAGTTCCGGACTCCCAAAAAAAGAACCTGTTCCTAGGTTACTGCAGCCGGGAGGTCTTCGAGATGGCCAAAGACCTGTCAGAGCCCACTCCAATCCAGGCAGTAACATGGACGGCATTGCAGCAAATGCTAAGGACACACTACAAGCCCAAGCCTTCCCGACATGTCCGCCGACATGAGTTCTACATGCGGAACCAGAAGGCAGATGAAACCATCAACCAATACATCGCAGCCCTACGAAAAGCAGCCATGTATTGCGACTTCTGTGACCTGGACGACAAGATCCTGGCCCGTCTGATCTGCAGAGTGCAGGACATTCATCTGCAGAAACGCCTTCTGGCAAAATCCAACATGTCTCTGCAGATCGCACTCGATGAGGCCAGAGCATCAGAGTCAGCCGACAGGTCCACGGAAGCCCTATAGCACCAGTCCAACATGCCCCAGTCCATCCTTAAGCAGGTGCACGTCCACCACGAGGCCGCAGACCAAGAAACAGATGACAGCGAGTGCAATGACAACTACTGCATGCGCAGTAGCCGCATGAAGCCAGCATGAAATTTCAACTCCCGTTTGCCACCCTACGCAAGCTGCGGAGGGAACCATCCCCAGTCTACCAGCAGATTCCGGGACGCAACCTGCCAGCGTTGTGATAAGAAGGGGCACATTGCAAAAGTGTGCCGGAATGAAGTCCCTGCCACCACTTGGCAGCCACAAACATATCGCCAACAGTGGCCCACCCCAGGGGCCTGGCGAAAGAACCAAGGGTGCCCAGAGAGAGAACCAAGGGAGACAGCCCAGAGAGAGTACACCCAGAGAGACTACACTCAGAGAGAACCGCTGAAAACCTATCAAACTGCGATAGGTCAAGTCCACACATGGTGGCCCCAAAAGCTGAAGCTCACGGTCCTCATTGAGGACGCTCCCTGCGAGCTAGAAGTCGACACTGGATCATCACTCACGATCATATCCTGGTCGACCCTAAAACAGGCTATCTCAAGCCTCAAAAAATGCCAGCTTTGCACGCCAGACATCATGCTGCGCGACTACCAGGGGAACCGAGTCCTCATCATGGGCCAGGGCACCTTCCGAGTCCAATTCAAGGGCATCACCATCCAGCTTCCCGTGACCGTGGCCAGCGCACCGCTGCAAAGCCTCCTGGGGCTAGACTGGTTCGAAGCCCTGGGCTTGGAAGTCATCGGCATCAACACCATCGCGAATGGTGGCGCCGAGGCAATATTTAAGGAGTTCGAGGACGTCTTCAGCTCTGGCCTCGGTAAGTATGTGGGGATGCCAATATCATTTAATTTGGACCCCAACGTCGTGCCGATCAGGCTCAAACCCAGGAGAGTGCCTTTTGCCCTCCGCCCTAAAATTGATAGGGAAATTGACAAGCTGGTGAGCCAGGGGATCCTAGAACCAGTCGACCATGCTTGCTGGGAGACCCCAATAGTGACCCCGCATCTGCGCAGACTATAAATGCACAATAAACAATGCACTACAACAAAGCACCTACCCTGTGCCCTTGTACAGCACCTACTATATTCGCTAGTGCCAGGAAACTTTTTTGATAAATTAGATATGGTGCAGGCATATCAGCAGTTGCCTGTAGATAGCGCCACAGCGGAGGCCCAAACCATTGTGATGCATAGGGGTACATTCAAATGCAACCGCCTACAATTTGGAGTTAGTATCACCCCTGGACTGTTCCAAAGCGTCATGGAACGGCTTTTGCAGGAGATGCCAGGAGTCGTCCCCTATTTCGACGACATCTTGGTATCAGCTGCAAATGAGGTGCAACTTTTAAAACGTGTCAGGGCTGTTTTGACCAGAATTCGGGAAAAGGGCCTCCGCCTCAAAAAAGAAAAATGTAAAATTAATGTGCCCAGGGTAGAATTCCTAGGGTACATGATTGATGGTTCTGGGATCCACCCGACATCCCAAAAAGTTAAAGCAATCCAGGACACCCCTACACCTCACAATCAGACCAAGTTGCAAGATTTCCTTGGGCTCCTTAACTTTTACAGTGTCTTTCTCAGGCAGAAAGCAACTGTCGCTGAGCCCTTGCACCGACTACTAGCCAAAAATGCTAGATGGACCTGGGGACGAGCCAAGGCCGCCGCGTTCGCCGGAGTAAAGCGCCTGCTCACAGCCGACTCCCTGCTGGTCCAGTACAGCCAGACCCTGCCGCTGGTTTTAATGTGTGACACTTCACCCTTTGGCGTCGGCATGGTCCTCAGCCACAGAATGTCCAACGGCGCTGAAGCCCCCATTGCCTTCTACTCGAGAACCTTGTCTCCCGCTGAACGGAACTATAGACAACTGGACAGAGAAGCTTTGGCTGCAGTAACGGGAGTCAAGCGCTTCCATGAGTACCTCTATGGGCGTGACTTCGAACTTATGACGGACCACAAGCCGCTGCTGGAGCTGATGGCTGGGGACTGATCCACCCCGGTGTCCCTTTCCCCGCGCATGACCAGGTGGACTGTTTTCCTGGCTGCCTACACATACAAACTGGCACACCGATCAGGCTCCATGCTGGGACACACCGACGCCTTGAGCCGCTGTCCCCTACCCGAACTATTGGCTGACCCCACTCCTGAGACTCCGGTCCTATTGATTGACTGTTTGGACTCTGGACCAGTCTCCTCTGCTGATGTTGCCTGCTTTTCTGCAAAGGACAATGTAATTAAGCAAGTGCTTAACTGGGTGTGGAGGGGGTGGCCCAAGGGGCCTGTTGGGGCCGATTTTAAAATGTTTTTTTTGCAAAGCGTGATGAACTGTCAGTTCTCAAGGGATGTTTACTGTGGGGGGACCGGATGGTTGTTCCAAACAAACTGCGACAAGCAGTATTAGATGCATTGCATGTGGGGCATCCTGGCATCGTCAGGATGAAGGCATTGGCTAGGAGCTATGTCTGGTGGCCTAACATGGACAGGGAGATTGAAGAGTGGGTGGCCACTTGCACTCTGTGTCAGGAATCCAGACCGGCTCCCCCCGAGGCGCCTGCTAAGGAGTGGGAGCATCCTCAGGCACCCTGGTCTAGGGTGCACATAGATTTTGCAGGGCACGTTCACGGCCAAACGTTCCTAATAGTTGTGGACGCATATTCGAAATGGTTAGAGGTAGCCCTGATGACCTCTACCACGGCAGAGGCGGTCATCAAGGTGCTATGGAGACTTTTCTCCACGCACGGCCTGCCTGACGTCTTGGTCTCCGACAATGGGCCCCAATTTATGGCCATGCACTTTGAGACCTATCTAGCTAGCCAGGGAATTTGGCATGCCCTAGTTGTGCCATTCCATCCGGCCTCAAATGGACAGGCGGAACGAATGGTGCGCTTAGCAAAAGAGGCCCTCGCTAGAATGGGCCCGGGTGATTGGCAAACACGGGTTGATCACTATCTACTAATACAACATATTACTCCTAGCACCACCACCGGGAGAAGCCCGCCGAGCTTCTAATGGGTCACCGGCTAAGGTCCCACCTAGTCCGGCTACACCCAAACTACTCTGCCACATTGCCCCCAGACTCCACTAGCAAGATTCGGAACTTTAGCATAGGGGATTCAGTATACGCCCACAACTATGCAGGGGGAACTCTGTGGATTCCTGCCACGGTGATAAGCATCACCGGGCCTCACTCTTATCTGTTAGAGCTAGAGGATGGTAGAAATTGGAGGAGGCAGATTGACCAACTCCGCGGTCGCCTAACCCACTCCAATCTTAGGGCACCAGCCGAAACTCTGATGCCAACCGGCCAAGGCCCTACCCAAAAGGAGCAAACAGTCACTCCTTCCACAGACTTCTCAATCCTGAAAGAATCAGCAGACTTACCTGAGGTTGTTGCAAGCCCACAGCGAGCCCCGAGTGAAATAGCTCAAAGGACTCCAGTCGCGGCCTGGGGTAAGTTCCAGCAGCTTCCACTGAGAAGAGCTGAGGAGCACACAGGTCCCTCCGACCTGCTCCAAGAACTGGTTCAAAATGAACTGCGCAGGTCTGCCAGAGTTAGGAAAGACCCACCTACCTAAAAGACTACGTCACTAATTGGAACACTCCAACTAATAGGGGAGGGGTGTTAGATATCCACAGAAGCTGCTGTGGTTTCCACTCCAGTCCTCTGTTTAGGTGGGAACAGAGGTTTAACCTGATTGGTTGAGAGGTCTGACAGCTCCCTATAAAAGGAGAGCTGTCAGACCAAACAGTCACTGGATTGTACATACTTGTCTGTGAATAAAGAGCTGTTGTTGCCTTGAACCTGAGTCTGTCTTCTCATTGCCCTGATCTAACAGTTGTATTTTAAGAGAAATTGATATATTACTAAAAATGCATATACTTTTATGTACCGATAAGTCATTTCTTTATATATTTTTGTTTTATTTTCTTTCACTTCTATTTTTCTTCCCATTCTTTTTACTTAGCATTCATTCGTAAATTTTAATGCCAATGTTTAATAAAATTATCTTATTTTTTAAAGAACTCCTTACCACCATCCCCTGATACCCATTGAAATCCTTCTGGCTGGGTATTACAGTCCAGCTGAATCTGAAGGCATCAGACAGGAATCACTTGTGCAGTCATGAGTTTCCTAAATCATTACGTTACTGACTCACGAAAATCTTGGTTACTTTGGACACACACTACCTGAAGGTTTACACTAGTGTTTTTTCAAACTGGGCCACATTAAGATCTGTGGACTTCAACTCCCAGAATTCCCCTGCCAGCATAGGGAATGGTTCATGGCTGGCTTGCTGGGGAATTATGGGAGTTGAAGTCCACACATCTTAATGCCGCTCAGTTTGAAAAACATTACTGTTGCAAATGCGAAAGAATTAAGAAAAAATACATGCTGCAGCCTGGCTCCTAGAGTGGCTCGGCGAGCGCCATTCAAAGGGAGGCGATGCAAGATGTGACCACGCTTTCCCATTCTGTCCAAAGATGGAAAGAAATGGAACATGGCCTTCAATTTGATCCCCTTTATTATTAGCCTTGAGGGGAGCTGCAACAGCGGTGAGTCCTGGGTAGGGTGAAAAAAGAGAGATAGAAGCCAGCGGTGGCAATCCCAGCCTGTAGAAACTAGGGAAACAATGCCTCGCTTTGCTTTGCTTCGCTCCACCAGCCACGTGGTTCCTGAGCTCAAGGGGCTTTTTGGGATTGCGGGACGTATCCTTTTTTGGGTGGGGAGGCAGCGTGAAGTTGGTTTGGGGCTTTCCCTGGTCAATGTAAGCATGTCTTTCCACCCATTGGAAGGCCGTGCACAAAAGATTTAGGTCTTCCTAGGTTGATTCGCGCTAGTTTTAGGCAGAGCGGGCTGATGGAAGGGAAGGGAGAACGCTATATGGTGGAGGCATGCAGGTTGAGGATGCTGGCTTGCTTTTGCTTTGAAAACCAACGCAAAGAAGCTCCCTGCAAGTCGAGCATCGCTGCAGCTGGAAATCAAGGGTTCCCCCTACTCTCCCACCCACCCACCCCTCGCTTTCTCTCCTTGTTGGGTTAGTCTTCTGCATGCAGGGAGTCTGTGGCGAGCTGCTTTTGGCAGCAAGAGCATTAAAAAGTGTGCACTTTCCCATCCATGTCCTGAAGTGGTGCAGTCCGCTCTTCTGCTGTGCTTCAGACTGGCTTGGAACCAGTATACCCAGCATATAAGATGACCCCCGATTTTTGGAATGATTTTTATAGGCTAAAAAGTCATCTTATACGCCAGAAAATATGGTATCTTTTATTGTCTTGACTTCTTTTTGCAAGATGGCTTAGCAAAAGTTCCATACCTCCCCAATTAATTTATTTTCTTGTCATATGGTGTTATAGCTTTATAATTCACTTTTTCCTGTAAAATGTGTCCTGTATACTGAATATTTACCTTCAGAATGGCAAAGGAATGGGGTTTAAAAAGACACCTGCATGAAGCCATGTAATATTGATCCTACAAAGGGTTCGAAGTTAAATGTTGATGCTAAAATTGTTAAAGTGATTTTGCACTCAAGATATCAGTCTGTAATATTGCCTTCAATAGTTTATGTTATGCAGTCTTAAGAAAGGGGCATCAGCTTGGATAATGTGAGATGATTAATAAATGTAGTTGATGTCCAATCAGATAAATTAGATTTTGTGATGGCTATTTCATTGGATGCTGAGAAGGCCATTGATATGGTTCATTTTAAATTTTTAGGGTGGATGTTGCTAAATATTGTTCTCTGTAAGAAAAATATTCTAACCCATTACTAGATTTGTCACAAATGGCATCATTTATTTGCTGGACAGGATGTTGCATGGAACTTGTAAAACAATGCCTACTTTCTCTTTTTATATTTAATTTGACTTTGAAATCATTGTCACTGAAATCACTGTTTCATCAAACAATACGAAGGTATTCTGGTTACTAAGATGGCCAGAGTGGAATGCAAATTGTTGTATTATGCTGATGATATTTCATGGCTTACTGACAATTACATTTTAAACCAAATGTACAGTATACAGTAACTGTAGCTCACATTTTTTGTGTATTATCTGGTTATCATTTAAATAATCAGCATGTTTAATGTTCTTACTATGGGATCTGTTTGTTAAAAAATGAAGCATTACATATTGTTTGAATTCATTGAATTTTTTTATTTTATAAAGATAAACATTTCAAATGGTTTACCTTGAATCAATTGTGATATAAATTGATGGTTAACAAGCCTGATGTGTTTATGGAGAAGAATAAATGTTGATAAAATGAATGTAACTCCAATATTGATAATAAACATTCAGAGGAATTCTATTTGTTACATATTTTAAACAGAATGATAAAATATTGAGTAAACTCTTATTAAATGAATAGACTAATTTTTCTTAATATGAATTAAAACTGCCATATGAAGATAAAACTTTCATTTTTTTTTTCATTTCCAACTCTGTTACTGGACTTATATTTTGATTTCTATTTTTTGTTATTGAATATAAATGATTTCAAAACCATCATGGATACAATTATAAAGTTGTTGTTTGCCTTCTTTTATTCCCTGACAATTCTTAGGGTTTTCCATTTATATGCACTGCAACATCTAAAAACATTTATCACCTCTCATAAGTCATATCACTTTATCCATGTACATCCGAACTTCATAGATGTTCATGTTACATGGTCTGAGTTCTCTATTTCCAAAGCTCTGTCAGAATGAATGAGAGAATTGAAATGGGGAAATTATGCATGATAATGCGTATAAAATCCTAGAACTAAGGTTTACCCAATGAAATTGAATCTTGAAAGAATCAGGACAGACAAAAACTTTTTTTTTTCATACAATGTGTAATTAAACTTGGAATTCACTAGTTAAGACAGGGGTGTCCAAACTTGGGAACTTTAAGACTTGTGGACTTCAACTTCCAGAATTCCCCAGCCAGCCATGTGTACCTTTCTGTTGTCTACCTTCAAGACATTCATGACTATGAGCCAATCAATGCCTGTACAAGTCCATCCAGTTTTCTTGGCAAGAACTTGCCATTAACTTTTTCCAAGGGCTGAGAGAGAGAATGATTAGGCCAAGGTCATCCACTTGGTGTGGTACCTAAGGCAGGATCAGCACATGTTACTATCTGGTGCATTAAGTACAATAGTGTAAAGATTGAGCCACTTTGCTTCTTTCAAACCTTAACACTTTTCAACTTGCCAATGAACTGGGGGAGGGAAGGGTAAAATAGAATGCTGAGAATGTGTGTGTGTGTGGACCGTGAGAGCCTGGCAACCATCAAGGTCATCACTGCAGGTGCTTGAGAAAGAGATGGACTGTTCCCATAACAAAAGGACTTCTCATAATTGGACAATGTGATCACCCAGGGAGAGAAAGGGAAGCTATTGTTTAACTAATCAAGCATTTGCCAGGGAAAACCAGAGCTGGTTTTGATTATTCAGTACTTATTGGTGTATCCAATAAAGTTTTACTTTTGGAAATTCAAAACTTCTGAGAGTGTTTTCTTGTTTTGGGTACACTAGTTGGACAGTTGACAGCAGTTGGTTCTAGTAGCAATGTATAGGGATGACTTTGAATAACGAGAGGGGGTAGCATATAATGTTGATAAAAATGTTTGTATGTATCCATTGTATGTACAGTATGTTCCAAACATACATGGCTTATCTAGAGAGTGAATTGAATGTTTTAGAGTTCTCCAGAATGTCCAATCCAAAAGATGAGGTTTTTAAAAAAACATCCCTAATATACACTGATTTGCAAGCTGATTTATGCATTAGACAAGCAAGACTATAAATACCTTAGATAAATCATGCTTGTTCAGCCTTTGTGGTTCCCTATTAATTTTCATTGACTGTTCAGGCCATTGCTGATTATTATTTATTAGAATCATTTACAGTTATTACTTCTGGAGCTCTAAAAAGCTTTGGTCCATCAAATCAGAAGCCTATTCTTCCTAATTTTATGAAGGATAGATCAGTGATTCTATTGGTAAATGTCTGTTCCCAAGGTTTTGGTTGCCAAAACAATGGGGGGTGATTTTAAGAGGGATTTACAAGAAAGAATCAGAAGACACTGGAAAATAATGGCTTGTTCTTATATATACATACACACAAGTCAAATAGTATACAGGTAGTCTTTGACTTACAACTGTAGTGGAGCTTGGAATTATAGTTGTAAGTCATTGTAGTCATATGCCAGGGCGTTACAAGACTACATTTGATGTTACAACTATTTTAACTAGGGTTGGTAACTAAATATGATCATGTGACCAAGGGCTTGTATGCATCTGTTGTAATTGTGAAAATGAATTGTAAGTAACTGTAGATTAGTTTAGTGACTGGTCATTAGTAGAGGACTATCTTTATACACTAGACTGGACTGGACTGGATTGGACTAGACTAGACTAGAATAACAGAGTTGGAAGGGACCTTGGAAGTCTTCAAATCCAACACCCTGCTCAAGCAGGAGACCCTATACCATTTCAGACATGGCTATCCAATCTCTTCTTAAAATCCTCTAGAGATGGAGCACCCACACCTTCTGAAGGCAAGCTGTTCCAGTGATTGATTGCTGTGCCAGGCAATTTCTCCTTATTTCTAGGTTGGATTTCTCCTTGATTAGTTTCCATCCATTGTTTCTTGTCCTGCCTTCAGATACTTTGGAGAATAGGTTGACCCTATCTTCTTTGTGGTAGCCCCTTGGAAGACTACTATCATGTCACCTCTAGCCCTTCTTTTTGTTAGGCTACGAATACCCAGTTCCTGCAACATGTTGATGTTTTAGCCTCCAATCCCCTAATCATTTTTGTTGCTCTTCTCTGCACACTTTCCAGAATCACAACAACTTTTTATATTGTGGTGACCAAAATTGGATGCAATATCCCAAATGTGGGCTTACCAAGGTATTGTATATTGCAGCGATGGCAAACATTTTTTGGCTGCCGTGCCAAAAGCAGGGGGAGCACAGCCTCACGTGCCCTGACAAATGGCTCCACGTGCCACCTGTCATGGGTATATTGTATGCCACTTTGCTATTTCTGCAAAAATTCAGTTAGCTCATTTTAAAATAATGAATACATGAATAATGAATACATCACAAACAATTAGGAAAGTATTAGCTGTTGGATTCACTCTAAAGCAGTTTTTCTCAATCTTGGCAACTCTAAGGTGTGTGGACTTCAACTCCCAAAATTCCCTAACCAGCATATAGCACTAGCTGGGGAGTTCTGGGAGTTGAAGTCAACGCATCTTAAAGTTGCCAAGGTTGAGAAACACTACTGTAAAGACAAATGGGAAACTCTTTTACACTGCAGTCTTGTATTGCAAAGTATTAGTGATTAAGGCTTGAGAAACAGTAAGAAAGGTACAGACTTGTATATTGTATTTGAATGATGGATATCTACATAGATGAACTACAAACAATCGCATGACAAAGTAGCAACAATAGGGCATTGAAAGATCTGCAAGAAATACCATTTGTCTACAAGCAAGAACTGGTGAGAGCATAAAATAGACATATATATATATATAAATATGAAGTAGCTAAAGTGCACTGGGATCTTAAAATTCAGACAGACAGGAATCTTCCATGTATTACCTTAATCTCAACAATTGTCAATAAAAAAGACAAAAAAGTCTGGTTAATGGATGTTGTAGTATATAGAGATAGCAGAACAGAAGAGAAAGAACTGGAGACAATCACAAAATACAAAGGCCTACAAACAGAAGTAAAATGACTGTGTTGAAAGAAAGCAAAGATAGTACCAACAGTGATAGGTGCCTTAGATACAACCTCAAAACATTTAGAACACCACTTGAAGACCATCTGCATTGACATTGCCCGTCAATTGCAAAAAGTAGATTTACTTGGTACAGCTTCCATCTTGCAACAACACTTTTATACCATCAAATAACATCTGCTTATCCCACATCCTTGAGAAGGATTCAGCAGGAGGATAAGAAGCCAAATACAGTGTAAATATTTGGCTGACTGTGCGACCAACAATAGTAATACATTGTTGGTAAGAAAGAAAGAAAAGGTATGAATAATGAATGTGGTACCTAGAGTCAGCAGGGTAGAAGGAAAAGAACTGGAGAGAATAGGAAAAATACTAAGACCTGCAAATACCAACAGTTGAATGACTGTGGCAAAAGGAAACAAAGACAATAATAATAAGTGCCTTGGGTGCAATCCCAAAACATCATGAGCATCACTTGAACACCATCAGCATTGACAAAATCACTGTCAGTCAATTGCAAAAGGCAGTTTTATTTATAACAAGTTACATACTGTAACAATACCTCTAACACCATCAAAACCCAGTATCTGCTTCTTCCAAGTCCTTAGGAAGGGCTTGATAGGTAGGATAAAAATGCCAGATGCAGTCTAAACTTTCAGTTGACTGTATGGTCAACCATAATAAAAATACCCAGCAAAGAAGTTTCTTGAATGAATCGAATAATGAAATAAAACAAAGATAGCATAAAAAACACACCACAGTACTTATGAGGTCTTTACACTTGTTTACAGTTATAGAAAAACAAGATCCCTAAATATATATATTTGCAAATCCGTCTAGCAATTTTCTCAGAAAAATTAGCTATTTTTCTGAGAAAATTAGTGAACAAAACACTAAGATTTAAGTCTCTTTGATATCCCCCCTCAAATAAGACTGATTTTAATATCTACTTTTTCCATTATATATTCAAATCCAACAGACTAAATTAACTTATTATTGTAGTCATATTTTGTAACACTGTGAAAGAAAACTTTTAAATCAATGCAATACTATTTTTCAGCCATTGGGTGGTACTATAAACATATAAGAGAAGACTGCCTACAACTTGGTTTATCTACCTTTTTATTTATTGGAGCACAATTGTTCAGACCACAGCTATTTAAGCTAAAATAGGACCAGAATTCAATGCGACCTAAGTTTATTATTTATACATTTATCAAAATGAAAAGTATATTGTGTACTCTTTGGTCTATGGCAGTCTGGATTACAAATAAATAAATTATCTATATCCAGCAGGCCAGCTATTTAAACATTTTTAACTCCAAGGGTTCAGTTGAGACAGCGCAAACATAAAATCTGAGCCAACATCCCTGGATTCCAGGCTGGCAAATTCAAAATACATTGAATTGGAACTATTGCTAGTTCTCTGCCTCCCCCCTCCCTTCTGCAATGCCTATAAAAATCCTCTGAGCAGCAATTAAATATGATTGCACTTGACACTGTGCAACGAAGAGTTTAAAATGACAAACTCCTAAGTAAGCCTTAGCCTTAGCTCAACTTTTCCCATATGCATAGCCCAATTGTGTGGAGATCATGAGGATAGCAGTCATAGCTCATCAAGAGTGCTTGTGATGGGGTGGGGTGGGGGGACTGTTTTAGTTAATCCTGATTATAACGGAGACATGAAACTATTAACCATCAGCATCATTTAATCCTTGCAACTTTATCACCTATAATGCATGAATCAGCGACGTTATCATGGAACAACGCATCATATGATACGCTGCAGATTATTGTTATTGCTGGATTTTCTCCATCTGTTAAATTGTCCTGATTGATTATATGCCATCAAGTCCCCAACCTGGTCCTCTGTCTCTTGCCTTTCATCTTTCCCAGCATTAGAGTCTTCTCCAGAGAGCTGGGGTATTTTGCATAATGTGTCTGAAGTCGGATAATTTGAGCCTGGTTATTTGTGCCTGGAGTGAAAAGTCTGGGTTGAGTAGTAGCACTAATTAACTGTTTTTATATTACTCAGTCTTCAATGCTCTTTCCTGGGAGTAAGCCTCCCTGAACTCAATGGGGTTTACTGTATTCCTGGGTAAAATTGTGCTGTGTATAAGTTTCTTTGCAGTAAACATGAATGGGATATTTTACTGCAAAGGCATAATTTGGCTCCTTTTTTGACTTCACAATGACTCTTTTCTTTTATTCTCACAATCTTTCCCCCCATGCTACATTGCTTTGACAGATCACAGGGTTGGTTCTATCTGTAAAAGCTAGAATTCCCTCTCCCTGCTCCCCCAGTGTGTGTGTGTGTGTGTAAAACAAAACTCATCTTCACCTTAGCTCAGTTTTATTCTGCATTGCTCTTAAGGACAATAGCAAACTTGTTAGACGGACAGCCTTTAGCAAGTTAGTCAAACAAATTCTGGGTTTAGGACAAGGACGAAAGTTAAATGAACGGCCACAGCCAGCAACTGCTGCTGCCACTGCCAGAGACAAGCTGCGGAGTTTGAAGATTTTTCATCCAGCAGATCGAGCAGTGTAAGCTTTCCTGGGGAATCACTGTTGGTTGACGGAGAGCTGTCTGAGGCACTCTCGTGCTGCTGTACTTCTCCTTTTGCAGCCGGTTAAAAAAAAATGGAGAAGCGAGAAGCGAACGAATGAGTCCCACCCACTCCAGGTCTGCTTTCTCAAAGCCCTATTCCTTTAAGATGATGTAATAGCCATTTCCCTGGATGGTTTCTTCCCTGCACTGCTGAAACAACAGCATCTGAACTGCACTGGGAACTGTGGAACCACCCAGCTCAGCAACTAGAGCGGCAGCTTAGGTAGTGAAAGCACCAGGAGCAGCTTCCCTGGGCAGCCTTTTCAAACCTGCTGCAGGTTTGTACTCTCAGCCTAGCTGAGGACATGAGAGGCTCTCTGTGGAGAGTGATGGAGAAAGGGACTGCTCTGGGATGGAGTCCCTGAAAGATGCCTGGGGAGTCCTCAGCATCTGGGCATTCTGCAAGTCATCAAAACCAAATTCCCTCCCCTCCTAAAGGATCCTGACTTTGGGATTTACGTTGTTTTGCCTGTTCTGTCTCGTCTCTTGCTACACGGCTCTATTTCTCTTCGGTGCCTATTCCTGGTTAACTTTTGCATGTGTGGGTTTAACTCTTAACTTCTGCCTGGATCTTGCCAAATGGACTCGGCTTATCTTCTCTGAGCCTTTCCCTCTTTGGATTTGCTGCTTCTCTAGTTGCAACCTACCACAACCATGATGTTGCTTCTGGAGCTGCTTCGAAAATGTTGCTGCTTCCTCTCAGAAGAACTGCATGCAGCAGCGTAACCAAGGTAAGGAGAGTCTCATCTCCTTTAAATGAGAATCGTGGGCAACGTGAAATGTGCAGGGAATCAGTTAATGCCTTTTCTGACAGGCAAAGAAATCCAAAAAGGGGAGGAAAAAAGAGAGGATGCAATAAGCAAATGTTCCCTTAAAGGGGTGACTTGTGGAGCTTTTGTAACTCAAATGTTTTTTTTTGTTCTCTCAATCTTTTTCTCCATGCCTAGGGGGATAATGATTTTCTATTTTTCTTCTTATTCAACAGGCTTGTGAATAACAGGGATCTTGGGTTGATCATACTGTTTTGGGCTTTAGTGGAAGATTATTTGATTGCATCTTGTGACCTGAACTTTCTTCATCCACCAGTTTTCTTATGATCATCCTTTCTAGAAAAACTGAAAAAAAAAACCACCCCAATTCCACATCTTCCTTTCCATTTTTCTCTCCCTCCCATCCCACAGATCCCAGGCTCCTTAAATGTTAGGAGATCCTTGGGGGAACGGATCTCGGCGCCTTGTTGAGACCCTGAGTGACAGTGGGAGCTCTGCCATAACTTTTGGTTAGTTGGTTTGAAAGTACCATGGCCTTGAGTGGAAACTGCAGGACTTACCTCCCTCCTAGAGAACAAGCAATTGCTGCACATCCTTTCCCAGAGGTGATAGAACTGAATGTGGGGGGCCAGGTTTACTTCACTTGCCTCTCCACGTTAACAGGCCTTCCTCAATCCCTGCTTTGGAAAATGTTCACCTCCAAAAAAGAGACAGCCAATGACCTGGCCAAAGATTCCAAAGGAAGGATTTTCATTGATCGAGATGGCTTCCTATTCCGTTACATTCTGGACTTTCTCAGGGACAAGCAAGTGGTCCTGCCCGACCATTTTCCAGAGCGAGGAAGGCTCAAGAGGGAAGCCGAGTACTTTCAGCTCCCAGATTTGGTCAAACTTCTGACGCCCGATGAGATCAAGCAAAGCCCTGACGATTATTGCCATAGTGACTATGAGGAGGTTTCCCAAAGCAGTGACACAAGAATATGCGCCCCTTCATCTCTCATGGCCTCGGATAGAAAGTGGGGCTTCATTACCATTGGCTACAGAGGTTCATGCCCCATGGGCAGAGAGACCCAAGCAGATGCCAAATTCAGAAGAGTCCCGAGGATTTTGGTTTGTGGCAGGATTGCTCTAGTCAAAGAAGTTTTTGGAGAAAGTTTGAATGAAAGCAGAGACCCAGACCGAGCTCCTGATAGATACACTTCTAGGTTCTACCTGAAGTTCAGGCACCTGGAACGGGCTTTTGATATGTTGTCAGAATGTGGATTCCACATGGTAACCTGCAATTCCTCTGTGACGGCTTCTTTTGTCAATCAGTACACTGATGATAAAGTGTGGTCCAGCTACACAGAATATGTCTTTTATCGTAAGTACAAACGATGTCTCATATTGATTCAGTTTGCTTGAAGTCTGTTTCTTTTGAGAGCCCCCCTTTCTAGTTCATACCAGACTCACCGTCTGTGCTTTTAATTTGAGTTTTATCCTAGGAAAACAGGGTCCAAGAGGGATAAGTTTAGGACAAGACTTTTCAGCACAGATTGACTGTAAATTCAGGGGTATGGTCTTGGCTAGGTGGCAGCACAGACTGCCAGAATTTCTGGATCCTCCTTATGTCCAACATACATTCAAAGACAAATATAGAGACACTACTATCTCTTTTATGTTAACTATTAATTGGATTGATGTGTTATGTGAGAATTCACTTAGTTCAATCATGGCTCACAAAAAGGGACTGCTGATTTAATTACAGCAAATTGTCAAATGTGATTTAATGTGGGTGTTTGGAATAATCACGCCCAGTCAGCAAAATCATCTGTCAACAATTTAACTTGCTTTCATGCAGAGGAAGGACATAAAATCTACTCATTCCATCCCTTTTCCAATAGGATCCTTTTTTTTTAAAAAAAATAAGCATTTAAAAAATATTAACTGGTTTCTGAAGAATGACATTCCAATAATAATTCTGACATAAGGATCATTGCTATTTTGCTGACTTCTTAAGGGGTCTCATCAGTTTTAGTATCTGATATAATGTTTTGCTATTTCTGAACATTCTGCTATTTTTTTCTGACAACAATATAGTTGTATTCAACTCCTGTACAAGTACTTGCATAGATTTGATCCTCATCAAAATCAGATTTTCAGTTTCTGTGGACGCCAATATGAAATTGAATTGCTTTTCCCTGTTACTCTGCATTTACATGAGTGCTTATAGTAATTTTGAAAAGTAATGCAGAGATTGTAATGTTGCTCTTATTACGGTCCAGTAACAAAAGCTAATACTTGAATTAGTGACTTAATTGGAAATGTAATTTATAGGGATGCTTATGTTAGGAAACTTTATGGCATGTTTTATATTAAAATACTTAATGTGCTATAATGTTAATTTATTTAAAACTCTCTTTTTTTTGCTAAAATCTTCTGATCCACCCTGTTTTTGAAAGTAATGAACAAAAAACGATGTTAACTATATATGATTGTACAAGGGCAAAAACAGAATGTTAGCTATATATGATTGTACACGGTTGATTGTTGATGGTTTTGCTTGTTTGAGAAGAGCTGGATTCCTTTTTTGTACTTGTATTGGGAAACTGAGAAAGCATTAGAGATTGCCAATGTTGTAGTTAAAATCAATTATATTCATGCTGTTAATTAGGTTCTCATTTTCTTTTTGGGTTGTTGTTTAAATTTTAGTATTTTCTTTTTTCTTATTTTTTTTTAATATTGAAGTTTCATTATCTATATGAAACACTGGTCATCAGGGACCTCTAAGTATGGTGATGACTCTAAATCTTATTATCAGATTCAGAAGATGAAGTATTGGTGTCGGAACAATATCTCAATGCCGATTAACATGGAATCCTATTAAATGGAAATAGATTGCACTGCTGGCTCATAGGTCCATGATTTGCATAAGTCTATGACTCTGAATGATGTACACTCCTGTCCCTCAAAAACAAAAAAGTCCCCTAGCTTTGATGCACATTGGATTCATCTCTGTCATGCATAATAGCATCAGTGGTCCAAAGTCCATTTGGTCAGCTCTGATTTCCCTGAATCCTGAACAGGAGTGTCCTCAATAATCCCATATTTTGGTAATTTTCCATTTAGGTTACTCACAATACATCAAGGGATCTGCATGCAATGGGTCCTAGAAAATGATTGCAAAGTTGCAGCTGATGCCCTTATGTGGAGCACTTTTTGACCAGAACATTTTGATGCTAAACTGGTAGAGCGACATTAAAACTCAGTGATATTATTTTAAAAAAAGATTTCAAGATTTTAATGACGTATAGGAGTTTTAACAGTTTAGGAACTCATACCAGGGGAATCCTCTCATAGCATGGTAGTGATGGTGGTATTAGCTGCAGGGTTGTTAAGTATGTATATTGTATTATACATGGGCACAAGAGATGGCCATTTCAATTAAGGCATCCATAGCGATAGTACATTGGTTGCAGGTGAGTTTCAAATGTTGACTCCAAATCCTAAAATGGCTCAGAACCCAAATATCTGAAAAATCACTTCTTCCAATACCAGTACATCAACTAAGAGACAGCTGCTTGTGATCCAAAAGTCTAGTGGCGGGGAGTAGATACTGTAGTAGCACTTCATTTATGGAACTCTCTTAAAGGAAATATTTCATTCACAGCATGTCACCCAGGCATATTTCTATAGATTATATTTATGTTTTTGTATAAAACAAAACTGAGCTTGTTTTGTTTTATACAAAAACAAAAGCTTCCCTGAGATAAAGAACAATACTTATATACATAAGATTTACTTACTAATAAATGTCATAATGACCTTTTTGTCTTAAAAGTAGTTCTTCTCTTTCCCCATTATCTGAAATATGTGATTTGTAGAACAAATAATTGTTTTGATCAGTTTTTGCACTCCTCGCTCACACAAACAAACATGGTATAGGCATGGGCTTTTGGATATTTGGTACTATAATTCACATCATTCTTGATGATTGATGGTGCTAGTGTTGCAACTTGTCACTTGGTGTCATGAATGGATGGGCTTTCTCTGACTGATCTATCTCCCTCCAAGTCATCAATGCAAGGACGTAGTCATACTTGGATTTAAGACTTTTCTTCATTTTTCTTTTTCCTTACTCTTATATCCCTCTTTTCCTCTATGGCTCTTAAGGTAGCATATACTGTATGGGATGGCCTCACAATTTATCTGTACAATAATAATATGTACTGTAAGGTTGGTTGAGATATAGGGACTAAGTTTTAGTAGTTCATAGAGTTCCATGGTAAATCTGGGTCTCCCTAATCCCAGCCTAATTCTCTAAGCACTCAATCATTCATGGGACAAGGAACATTTTATAACATTTTATAACAATCATAATTGTTGGGAAACTTTTCAGTGAGATCTCAGACTTGGGTCATAGTATAGAATCAGTATTGATTATGTTTATTGATGACTTCTATGAGAACTGTGATATAGTGGTGGTTCTCCTTTATCTTTCACAACTTTGAATACTATTGATCATGGTATCCTTTTGGACATAATATGAGATCAGGAGTGGGAGACACAGTATTGGGTTTCTTCTTTTTTCACACCTGGTTCTAGTTGATGTTGGCATTGACTGGAAGGAGTGGTTGCAACTGAGGCCTCTTATGTGTGGGTGCCATAAGACTTGATGTTTCTATCATCAATATGCTATCAATATCTTGTTCCTTGGGGTGCTATTTTTTGGGGGGGGGATCTGGATGAGAAGAAGCAGATTTAAACTCCACCCTGGAAAGTCCAAGTCACTTTATGTTTTGTGTTCTGTATATCAAGCTGTTACTATTTTTAATTCTAAATGGGGTGGTGCCCCTTCAGATACCGTATGGAATTTGGGATTGTTTTAGACTCAAACCCTCTACTTAAAGAGCAGGTAAGTGCTGTTGCTGGGGTGGGGTAGGGACTGCTGAAATACATTTGGTGTGACAGTTACATCCTTTCCTGGACAGGGAATACAATCCAATGGTCACTCACATCTTCATCAACTTTTATGTGGATTATTACAATGTGCAATGTTAGGATGCCATTTGGAAGCTACAGCTAATCCAGGACAGTGGTGTGGGCAGAACTATTATCCATGTGGGCAATCGCTTCCTAGTCAGCTGCCAAGTGCAATTAAAGGTGCTGGTTGTGATCTATAAAACCCTTCTTGGTATAGGACCTACTTATCTGAGGGACAACCAGTCTTCCATTCATTCTGCCCATCCAATAAGATCTGACAAAGTGCATATGCTCCAGATTCCATCTTTAAATCAGTGTTATCTGATAGAACTTAGGTGGCATAGCTGTATTCTATCTGATCTCCCCTCTGGAATACTATCCCCGAAGAAGTTTGAGTTGTCCCAGCCCTGCTGTTTTGGAAGACTTAGCTGTTCCCCCAGGTGCCAGGCAACGTGTGCTGCTGTGACAATTTTATTAATGTGTTACTTGTCTAGTTATCCATTTCCCTTATTTCTATTGTTTTGAATTCTTTTTATATCTCATATGCACCCAGAGTTGCTTTGAGTTGAGTGGCCCATACATCACATTTATCAAACGGTCAATAAATTAATAACCGGAATGGGATTTGAGGGTCATAGAAAGTGCTGTAGGCTGCTCATCCTGGTAGATCAGAGCGGAATATAAGGGGCTGCTGCTTGTTTATTTGTTAAGAAGGATTAAAACATTGTAAGCCTCAGATCGGTTTCTGTGTACCAATAATTCTCTTTGTGGTGCAAAGGTTTGCTGACTCAGCATTCCAATTCCAAATGAACTCGATGTTTGTCAGGACTCAGGAGCTAAACGCTCTTATCATGCTTTATTTATTGAGAAATTGTGGGTGGACACTATGCACTCATATTTATATATAACCTTAATATGAGGATGAGGCCATTCCAATTTTCAGGGTGGGTTGAACATTGACATTCTGGTTTAAGTGCTGTCTTAGTACTTCATACTTCTTAAACATAAGACAGGTTCAGGTTGGCCATTTTATGTATTAATCACTGTATCCCTTTCTCATCACTGACAGTGGTGGCAACAGCAGGTGGCAGTGGCAGTGGGAGCCAGGGAGAGGGGATGGTTTCCAGGATGCAACCTAATCATACACAGGTGCAAATGGAGCTTTCAGCATTCTCCAACTGCTTGGATAGCCTGGTTCTCAGCGGTCCATGGACCGATACCAGTCCACGAACTGGGGGTTGGGGACCCCTATCTTAATGTACCTTTTAACTCAACTGATAATATTTGCTATATTTTCTTTTATTTTCCATACTGTTCTTGTAGTCTTATTTTGAACTGAACAGTACCCATAAGATATACTGTATAACATGGTACCTCACAAGGGAGCATCTAAGGCAGGCATGTCCAAAGTGCGGCCCGGGGGCCAAATGTGGCCCTTTTTCAAATTTCAAGCGGCCCACAGCCTCTTCTCCCCACTGGAGTTATTTGTTTAGTCTTTCATAAAATACTGTATTTTTCGAAGTATAAAGATGCATCTTTTTCCCCTCAAAAAAGAGGCTAAAAATCTGGGTGCATCTTATACACTGAATACAGCATTTTTTGCCTCCCAAAACTCTGCCCCCTTCACCAAAATGGCTGTGCATAGCCTTTAGGAGGTTTTCAGAGTGCTCCTGGGGGCTGTGGAGGGCATAAATGAGCAAAGAACGGGCCATTTTTTGCTCAACTTCCCCCCCCCAGCCCCCAGGAGCACTCTAGAAGCCTCTTAAAGGCTATTCATGCCCTTTAAAAAATAGGCCCATTTTCATGGGAGAGTGCAAAAACTTTTTTTTTAATTTGCCTCTTCAAAATCTTGGTGCGTCTTATACTCCGAAAAATATGGTAGCTAATTCGCATTTAATGTTAAGGGTTCAAAGAATGTCAGGCTGAATGATCGGTCCCACACATTTTCACCTCACCAAATCTGGCCCTCCTCGGAAAAAGTTTGGACACCCCTGATCTAAGGGATCAATCTGTTGTCCCCTATTAGTCCAGACTAGAACTGCCTACTCTACTTAAGAAGGAGCAGGATCATTGTAGAGCAGTGCCCTTAACCTCAAACCCTTGGAGGCAATCCAGAAGGATGCTCTGAACCAGGGAATCACAGGCTGCACTTCCCGTATCCAGCTTCCACAAGAGGTTCAGAGGATCAATTTAGTTCATATTTAAAGAAATTTAGCATGCTAGAGACAACTAGGTTTTACTCTGATCAGTGGATCCAAATGGATTGATTCTTCTTTATATAATATGTAGACACTCAGAAATTTGGCTCCTATGAAATCAGTGGTTGTCACAAGAACCTACTCTTTGGACAGGACTCTGATGCAAAGCAGGAGAAGCTGGCTGGATCAGGAAATGTAAAGACATAACAAAGTCCATATCCAGGCCCCAGGCCAAAGTTAAGTCAAGAGTCCCATGAATCAAAACATCCCAATTTGAGATTTTATGAAACAGGCACCTCTTGAACCCTGTTCTCCTTAGGAAGTACCCTTGTTAAATTTCCTGACAGCCTCCCAAATTGCATACCCATTTTGTCCAGGGGAATGTTTTGTCCTGCCCTGAGTCAGATGTTAAATCTCCTGAACCAGGGAGGGTGTGCGTGAAATCCATTAACCTGGATGAATTTTTGTGACAGAATGATGCTGGTGAAGTGCTGATGAAGCGCCTGTGGTAGAATTAAGAGGTCACTGCACAGAGATCTTGCTGTTAAAAATGCTATCATTTCCTAGGGAAAAACATTATCTTTTATTATATTTATTTATTAAATCTGAACGCCGCCCAAGTCTCAACGCCTCTTGTTCCATATGAGATTCTCTCTCTCATCCCTTCCATGGGTTCATGAATGTAAATAACCAAAATATCACCTCCTATCTTGCCAATGCATCCAAAGCAACACTAGGAAGTGGTACATTTGTTCAAGCAATTGTACCTGGATACATCATACACACTGCTGCATAATATTTGATTTTTGCTGAGATGCATCTTTGATATGAATATTTTTAATCCCCTCTTGGACATCCTAAAATTTTGTTTTGAAAATGTATAGAATGGTGAAAGCCCTTTAACATCAAATTTCAAAAACTCCGAGGACCAATAGAACTGACATCTGGTTTTCTAATGGGACATTCCAGCTTCTTTACAGCTGCATATCCATAATTATTTAATTAGAGCTGCCAACTGTGCCTCTATAAGCATTAATTCATCAAGCTGTTGAGTTTAGGTTAATGGCCCGAAACAGTGGGAGGTATTTCTAAAGCAACTAGTTAGCAAAGACATTCTTTCCTATCAATTTAGGAACCTCCTATCCAGATGCACAGGGAAGATAAACATCTGATTGAAAGAATTCTTATTTTTCAAAGGAGAAGACAGAAACCATTTGATTATATAAAATCCTCTTTTTGTGAAATTTTTGTTTCTTTGAAGGGGGAAATACTGCATCCCGCATTGCCAATATTCGGGTGGATTAAGAAAACCTATTGATTTTGTGACTGTGCAGATGTCTGTGGAGCAGCACAAAAGGGAGAGAGAGAGAGAGAGGGAGAGATCCCATTTCTCTTCATGGAAGAGACAAGCAAATGCCCCCAATTCCTGCGAGGGACTTGCATTTGCTTGTACTTGCAGATGCCACTAAAGGCAGCCAGCACAGCAAAACTATTTCTGCTTTACTGGGTGAATGGAGATAAAGTAGATGCTAGGAAGCAAAGGCAAACTCATTCTGCATGTTCAGGGCAGCTGGGCTGTGTTCCAGTTTTAAACTAGGCTGGTAGAAGATTGTGGCTGTGTGTGTGTGTGTGTGTGTGTGTGCGTGCGCGCAGGCGTGTACATTGAATAGACCTGTGGATTACAGTCTCTTTGTACAATAAAGTTGAAACAGAGGATTTTGTGCTTCCTGTTGAATGAGCCACTGGTCCAGCTTTCTCTGGATTGAGTAGATTCCCTATTAATTCTTTATGGTGCCTCCCCCTTCTGTTTTGTTCTCCATTTTATCTTCTTTTCCCTTTTCTGTTGCTCTTTTTTCATGAGAAGAAGTGCATTTAGCTTCTTTCCCCCTTTTCAGTGTTCAACATGCCACTTGGTTCTCTACACTTTCTCTAAAATCTGCTCTCAATATACAGAATTGTGGCATCATGAAGATGTAGGTTAGTTGATGATGTGAGTGAGGATATCGCCAGTTCCAAATGTGAATGAATTCTGGAAAAGTTCTATATGGAGGTCTCTCCCTATCAATTGCTTTTGCAAGCTCTATTCTTCCTGGTGCAGGTAGACTGCTGCACCAGCAGCCTTAGTGGTGATGCTCCGAGCAGCACAGACTAACTTTGATTTTGATTTCCAACAATGCCTTGGCATGATGCCAAGCTAATACTATTGTGGCATATTCAAGTGACTGGGGCAGCTCTTAAAGTTCTGGGCTGGAAAAAGTGGAGTCCAAAAAGTTTTTCAGTAAGAGCTTTACAAGGATCTGTGGAACATCCTCAAAGTATTAAAAATGAAGATTAATATGGGAAATGGGTGAAGAAGACTCATAAATCAAGACGTGTGCTCCAGATCAAAAATGAGTTCCCTTTCTTTATCTTCTTCTACATTTTCCATCACTTAGGAAAGGGGAAATGAAACAGTACAAAGAGAGGCTAAAACAATGTAATACTTTAAAGGGGTGGTGGTGGTTGTGATGGTTCAATGGTTAAAGACCCTGAACTTTTCAGCTGGAAAGAGCTGACCGCCTAGGTTTGATACCCGAGCACCGCACAATGGGGTGAACTCCCATTCCTGTTTTAGCTCCTCTTCACCTAGCAGTTTGAAAGCATGCAAATGTGAGTAGGTTAATAGGTACCAGTTTGGTGGAAAGATAACAGAGTTCTGGATGCCTTAGCGCAGAGCCATGCTGGCCACATTCTCAAGGGAAATTTCTTTAGACCACGCTGGCTTCCTCAGCCAAGAAATGGAGATGAACACCACACCCTAGAATTAGACACAACTGGACAGGGAAATCTTCACCTTTTACTTTAAAAGAAATTTGATGAGGCTTAACCAAATGACCACTGTGGAATCCATCTTCAGAAAGCCTTATGATGGCCCCCAATATGCTCTTTTAAAAAGCAAAGGGAAAAATAAGACTGCCAATCAGAGGTGGTATTCAGCAGGTTTTGACCAGTTCTGGAGAACCGGTAGCAGAAATTTTGAGTAGTTTGGAGAACCGGTAAATACCACCTCTGATTGGCCCCACCCCCATCTATTCTTTGCCTCCCGAGACCCAGCTGATTGGGAGGGAATGGGGATTTTGCAGTAACCTTCCCCTGCCATGGCCACCAAGCCACGCCCACAGCACTAGTAGTAATTTTTTTGGGAATCCCACCACTGCTGCCAATGATTAGAGGTGGCAAAGGTATCCTAGTTCCAAGATGAATGAACCTCCCCTATGAATGCTGGTTTCAAAAACAGGTCCAAAAATGCATGAAGAAATTTAGAATGCACATGGTTAGCCATTGTGAGAAAAGGAATGCAGGAATACATGGATTTGTTTTTTCCCCCCTGTTCTTCACATTCAAACTCTGCCACTCACCTAATGAGTCCAGACACACCTGTACATAAATTTATTCATAATACCTGGAGACGCTTTTTGAAGTGTATAGAAGGTCCTCTTTTTTTTTTAAAAAAAAAAGATGGGTATTATTTCAGGCTTGTCTTAGCTTCATGACCACATATATAAAGATTCTGTGTAACTGTTTGGTTTAAAAAGAAACCCAAAACTCCAGGACATCCATGGCTGTGGGGTGTAAATTAATTAACAGGCTTTTCAAGCCTTGACTAGCTACTTTGATTCGTTATTCAACCTCTAAGGAGATGGCTCCATTTTTCACCTTACTTTCCAACAAAGCGCATATGGCTCAAATCTGCTGTAAATACGAAAAAATAGTTACGGTATACTCATCAAAAGTGCAGAGGTTCCAGTGAAAATGCATTCTCTGCTTAAGGAGAATCATAACGGGGATGAAGACATGAGCCACCATCCCAAATGCTTGTGGAGGCAGGTTTGCCTTTTAGAGCCTTCTCTCAGCATGGTTGGAATGTCAACATAATATCATGATCTTTAAAAGAAATGACATAGTCTACCTGGCCTGCTACTTTGATTGTGGCATTTGATTGTTGTTTGCTTTTGTAGACTGCAAGTCAGTTCATCACCTTATCAAATAGCTTGGAAAGTACTGTGTATGAGTATATGTGCCTAGACAAACATATCCCATGCACACAGGGGAACAAACGTGCAAGGTATGGCTAAACAGTAGTGAAAATGGACAAGATAATATAGAGCCGTGATGGCGAACCTATTGCACGCGTGCCCGAGGTGGCACACAGAGCCCTCTCTGCTGGCACGCACGCCATTGCCCCTGCAAATGATGAAACAGAAGCTCACAAAAGAAAAAGACCTTACCTCTTGTCGAACTGCTGGTGTTGGGAACCCCCACCCCCTGCCAACCAGCTGGTCTTGGGGTCTCTGCTTCGCATGCATGTCCACACGTGTGCACATTTGCACATGCCCGTGCATGCACATGTTTGCGCGTGCCCACACACCTTTCAACTTGGGCATGTGCTCATGTGCAGTTTGGGCCCTCGGTGCCTAAAAGGTTCGCCATCCCTGATATAGAGCTTTGAATCCATTAAGCACATTTTATTCCTACTGATATATTCAGATGGAGATGCAGGGTTCAGATATGTAGGAGGTCAAGTTTTAAAACTTTCACAAACTAAAGAAAAGGTCTTATGAATAATGGCAGAAAAGCACATATGCTTTACCAAGGTTTGTGTGCCGCTGAGTTAAAGAATGGAGTTCCACTAATTCAAACTTCGCTGTGAAATCGAGGTTTGGAAGGTATATGAAGTCCTATCTACAGTACATTGTTGCAGAAACTTTTTGGTATTTTCTTTAATAACTTCATAATAATAACAACCCATGTTCCTTTCCCTAGGCATGCTTACCTAGTGCAGTTCTGTTGCAAAGGTGAAGAAGAGAAAAAGAGGAGATTGTGTTCTTCAGAAAAGAACATAATCTACTTGTCAAACATTCTCAAACCTGCATATTCAGAGAGGATTGCAATGTAATTCAGCTCCTGTGATCTCCGTAATATGCAGTTTTATGTGAGATACGGGTGAATGATTCATTACCTATGTGCACTCTCGGCTTGGCAGAATTTGAAATTGGCTATATTGACCATTGGGATTTATGTACTCCATCATTTATTTATCTCACGACGATTCAAAAATGTAAAACAAAGTTTAGAGTGAGTCATCTTATTTTCTAAGTGAGACTGCTGAGCAGAGTTTCATTCTTTTTTTAAAATATATCACTGATTGCAGAATTACTTACTTAACTCTGTGTCTAAATATACAGACATGGCTATTACTTTCTAGATATGTTATAAGCAGTTGGCAGCCTTGACACTGCTGCACAATGAAGAAGGAAATGTGCAGAATCTCTTATGCCATAGGGAGGGGGGCATTGTGTGACTGGGAAGATGCTCCTGGAATAGTTTGTGCCTGGAATAGTGTTCTGCTTGCTTTAGACAAGAGGTGGGCATCTAGCAGGCCTTATCTACTTTTATGTTGCTTTAAGAATCCTCCTCTGAAAACTGAATTGACTGTTTCCCATCATAGTACAGTACAATGGTGGGTTTCAAAATTTTTTAGAACCTCTTCTGTAGGTGTGGCCTGCTTTGTGGGAGTGGCTTGCTGGCCATGTGACCGGGTGGGAGTGGCTTGCCAGCCATGTGACCTAGTGGATGTGGCTTGGCAGTCATGTGACTGGGTGGATGTGGCCAACTTGTAAAATGTGGTGAACCTCACTTAACAATGCTCTTACTCAGCAACCAAAATGTTGGCTCAGAAACTCTCGCAAGTCTTAAAGCTGTCAAGTTACAACACCCTTGCACCCCTGACCCTTTAGGGAAAAAAAAACCTCAGGGGTGTTCAAACTTGACAGTTTTAAGACTGGTGGACTTCAACTTCCAGAATTCCTCCTCCAGTCAGGTTGGCTCAGAAACTCTGGCATTGAAGCATGGAAGACTTAAAGCTGTAAAGTTACAAGACCCTTGCACCCCTAACCTTTTAGAAAAAAAAACCCCAGGGGTGTACAAACTTGATAGCTTTAAGACTTGTGGACTTCAACTCCCAGAATCCCTCCTCTCGGTCTTCATCTTGATGATGTGCAGATGGGCAGGGTGAGGGAGCTGGAACTGGTTCTAAAGGGCACTTAGGGTAGATTTGTGGAACCTCTTCTATAGAAGAGGTTAGAGCTGGCAGGAACCCACCCCTAGTACAATCCCTAAAACAAAAATAAAACAAACAACCTGTCCCCAAACTCCTAAAAGCCCAGTCTCAAATTCATGCTTGACTCCATCTGAAAAATAACCATTTGCTATCTATCCTCCATATTAAAAGATGTAAAAACACTGGTGCTAATTATTATAACATATGATAGTAATTAATTAGGATATGGTAGCCAAAGTAGGAGAGAGTTGGGACATGAGGCCACTCTGAAGATTTTTGACTGTTTCTTAAGTGGACTTCTTTAATATGAAGGTGGCAGTTACATTTTTAGTTAGAAGCATCTTGAGATCTCCAACTGCCTTTTTAATAGGTTCAGTTATTATCTAAAAGCAAAGCATATTTTGAAGTTATTGCGCTGTGCAGTAGATGACACAAACTGCTGATTGTTCTAAAATGTAATGATTTCTCATGAGAGCCAGAGTTCCAAAGTACTCAGAGTGTACGAGAGGAAGTGTGGGAGGAAGGAAGTTCAAATGCTGTTGGATTTAAACAGTGCCAGAGTGCAAGACAGATTGTGCACAGGATGAGAATTGAGGGAACCAAAACACCATCCCTTGATACAGGGTAGAATTTCCCTAAATGGAAAATGAAATGATCTTAATTCATAGCAGTATTCGGGGCTTGAGAGAAATATTAAATAAGAACATTCATGTTACTTCCTTGGAGTTTTGCAGCTTATGTTCCCCGAGTCAATTGAAATTAAGCACTGGCAGTTTTCTGTACTGGAATTGTTTCATTGTGAAAAAATTATCCTAAATTATCGTATAGTTAGTAGAAAAGATAGCCCAATAATGGATGTTATTGAGAATGTATATTGACTATATGTAAAATATATTGCATGTCCTAGATTGAAGGTAATGGGAGAAAGAAGGATTGGCATGCAATTCAAAACTCCTATTATGGGGTAGACATGGGATATACAGAAATTCGTAGCCCGCCATAAGGATCTAAAGGATCTGTTCTAGAAAGAGAAGTAAGTGGGGTGACAGACAGAAGACAGAAGAGCTTGTGGTTGAATAAAAAAGTCCCGCCAAGTCAGGGGTGGGTTCCTGCCAGTTCTAACCTCTTCTATAGAAGAGGTTCCACAAATCTACAGTGCCGTTTAGAACCGGTTCCAGCTCCCTAATTGTAATTAGGTAATTGTATTTAATGAGGGATGAACCGTGGTTTTTTCTTGAAGTATACTTCAAAATTAAGAAAAATAAACCTGAGATATATTCTAAGAAACACATATTATTGTAAAGAAAATGAAAACAAAACTTACTAGCTAATGATTACGTTTAGGCAGCGTTCCTGTCTACCTTCTTGGCAGGCAAACAAAAAAGAAAAAAAAAGAATGAGGAAAAGAATGTGGACATGCGTAGTGAGCTTAGTGATAAGAGTCAGATCAGTCTACCGTATGCCTTAGAGTTTAAGCACAGCTGGCAAACAAAAAAACCCAGTGACACCCCTGGGGTTTTTTTCTAAAGGGTTAGGGGTGTAACTTGACCGCTTTAAGACTTGCATGCTTCAGTGCCAGAGTTCCTGAGCCAACATGACTGAAGGAGGAATTCTGGAAGTTGAAGTCCACAAGTCTTAAAGCTGTCAAGTTTGAACACCCCTGGTTTTTTTTTCCTCTAAAGGGTTAGGGGTGCAAGGTTCGTGTAACTTTACAGCTTTAAGACTTGCATGCTTCAAATGCCAGAGTTTCTGAGTCAACATTTTGGTTGCTAAGCAAGAGTGCTGTTAAGTGAGTTTCACCACATTTTACAAGTTGGCTACACCCACCCAGTCACATGGCTGGCAAACCACTCCCACCCAGTCACATGGCCAGCACGCCACTCCCACCTGGTCACACGGCTGGCAAACCACTCCCACAAAGCAGTCCACACCTACAGAAGAGGTTCTAAAAACTTTTGAAACCCACCACTGCGCCAAATGTATGATTCATCTCTATCCATACAACTGGTTCACATGGCATATCTATAGGAATAGATTCTATAGCTTTTTGATTTCATGACTCTAAGCAGAAAGTTATGATGGTGTGATGGATAATCTGTTGAATATAACCTAGTTTCAATTTCTTCTGAAGCTTATTGAGTATCTTTTTCTGAAAAGGCTCTGATGAGTTAAAATGAGATATATGATTATGATTGGGGAGGGAAATAAATAATACTAGACACCATATGTTCTCTTGAACTGCAAGGTTTCCATATACTGTAGAACCAGATCCACTAAAATCCTGAAGATTAATGATCAACAAGCAGATTTTCTTGGCAAGTCTAGCACTTGTAGCCTTATTGCCACATGATGCATCTTTATAGACCTGTTACCTCCCCTAAAACAAGAACTCCTCCCCCACTTTTGCTAAATTACACATTGTGAAATGAAGACTTAAGAGAGAAAAAGTTGATCAGGAAGAAAAAAGCATTTAGGAAAGTTTCAGACTATACAAGATTCAGCCAGATGCCTCTGTCATTTTTACTGTGCTTTCATTTAAAAACAAAATGATTTCACACATGGTTTAGCAGCATATATTACACTATACTTTTTAATTGTTTTTGCACTGATTTGAAGCCTGGTTTTTTTTTTGTTTTTTTTTGGACAATTACGGTACTTTGAGCTTAACTTGAAATAATGCCATAATCGGCATTACAATTCAACAAATAATGTTTGAGAACTATTAGTTATGTATGTATACTGTATATGGGCATGTGTAGATAGATGAAATAGAGATAGATACATAGATAAATAGATGATAGATAGATAGATAGATAGATAGATAGATAGATAGATAGATAGATAGATAGATAGAGATTCGTTTCACAACAACAGGCATGCCATGAAGTATTTTCGTTGTAGGAATAAGATTACTTGATTGGCAGCCAAGAAGAAAAGTAGTCACGTGTCTATCAAATTGAACAGACTGTGATTCTAGCAGGAGACAATAACACTGGATTCTGTGATGCCACATTTCAGTGAGTCATTCGTAAAGAGTTTTTTTTTTAAATCAAGAAAGCTGAAAATGAACAAATACTTGTCAAGTTATTTTATATCAATTTGCAACACAGGAGGTCCTATGTATCTCTTGCTCCTTGTAAAGAAAATAAGAGAGAGGCCTAACCTGTCATTTTGCATATTTCCCTAAGGACAAAAAAAAAATCCTGTTCACAGTGATATGTTCTTTGGACATGCACTATAGCAGCTAAAAATTGTGTTACTCTGCAATTCCAGATTCTTGGAGAGTGACACATCACTTGTCTTTATTTAAAGTGGTGGGCTGCCAAAAGCCATGTTCTACGGCATGAGTCATTGACTATGGTGTTAACTTGAGTGGATTCTTCCTCATGATAGACACCATCTTGATTGGCAGCAGAACTGCTGCTGGAAGCATTCAGTCATCGAATATAATGATTCCAAAGATTTTTGGTGATTTATCTAGCCTAACTCATACCTAGTGCAGGAATTGACTCTGCAGCATCCTCAACCCAGGGTTATTCAATCCAGTTGACCCATCCAGTGAAGAACAGCATTGCCTCTCACTCTCTGAACAGCTCTTAGCGTTAGGAATTTTTCCTGATATCCTATTGAAATTTATTTCCTTATATTTGAAGCCCATTGTTTCTTGCCCTCTCTCCTTGAACAACTGTGAACAATTCTCTCCATTTTCTACAAAGTCACCTAAATAACTGGGAAGCAGTTGTCATGTCTCCGCAATTATCTTTTCTCCACAATGAACTTCCACAACACTTTCAATTATTCCTCATAAAATTTTTCCCTCCTTCCAGGTCCCTTATCATCTTAGTTGCTTTTCACTGGACAGTTACCAGTTTATCAATGTCCTTCCTCTGATGCAATGCCTGGAACTCAAGGCAATATTTTAGTATTTTAGTGTTTGAGTATAGATAGGGAGGATGGCTTTCCTACTGAGCCATTGACATGTATCATGGGAAGCAATGGTGGGTTTCAAAAAAATGTAGAACCTCTTCTGTAGGTGTGGCCTGCTTTGTGGGAGTGGCTTGTTAGCCATGTGACTGGGTGGGAGTGGTTTGCCGGCCATGTGACTGGGTGGGTGTGGCCAACTTGTAAAATGTGGTGAAACTCACTTAGCAACTCTCTTGCTTATCAATCAAAATGTTGGTTCAGGAACTCTGGCATTTGAAGCATGCAAGTCTTAAAGCTGTCAAGTTACAAGACCCTTGCACCCCTAAGCCTTTAGAAAAAAAACCCAGGGGTGTTCAAAGTTGACAGCTTTAAGACTTGTGGACTTCAAGTCCCAGAATTCCTCCTCTCGCTCTTCATCTTGATGATGTGTGGACGGGCAGGGGGAAGGAGCTGGAACCGGTTCTAAACAGCACGGTAGATTTGTGGAACCTCTTCTATAGAAGAGGTTAGAACTGGCAGGAACCCACCCCTGATGGGAAGGGAATCAGTCATCCTGTGGGGCAAGGGGGATATCCACAGCCATATTCAAGAGAACCCATTGGAGTCTGGTGCCAGCTCAGGGAGAATACCAATAGAAGGAAAAGGTAGGAAGCTCCTAGGGCAAAAGACTAACATGTATGCTGATAATTTATTTTGTATTGGGATTACTTTGAATGCAAACTACATTAAATATTTTTTAATGAAGAAAGGACTAAATAACAACCTGGAATAAAGGCAAGTTAGATTTGATTTAATATTTCTGTGCAATCCAATTATTTATATTTCTCTGACTTACATGTGAACCACTTTATAATCATCTGTTTTAACATTCTCCAAATGCTGTGCTGCTGTTCCCCAATTAAAAACAAATGATGCAACACAATACATATTCACTTAGACAATTATATACAAAAATGTATAGGAAATTTTATGAAGACTTTAAAAACACTTTCAGATATATGACCTGTAAATATTATAGCAAGGAAAAATGGATGATTTCATCCATGCCCAAATGGATCCCAATTTAAAAATATAAATTTCCTTAGACGTTTGATATAACACAAAGTGACGCACAGATACTTGAAGATGAAATTAATTGGGACTTTGTAACACAAATACCAACCTTTGGTACTTGCATCTCAATGTCAGTGCAAGTATCTAACTCATAAAACTTTTTAACCCTTTCATTCTTCCACCTTTCCCATTTCTGTTGAATTTGCTAACCTGCAGAACAAACCATTTCAGATGCTTATTGATTAACTCTGGCAGTTTCTTTTTAATCATATAAAAGTAAAAGTGGGTACATAATAGGTTTTCTTTTTAATGAACTTGTATAGCTTGTTTCAAGTTGCTGGTAGGAGGCATCAGTTTTGTAGGCTCGCTGGCTAGCTATCTACTCCACAGATGTCACGACTGTGCTTTAGTTCCCACCTGAAAGGTTTTTGTAACAGTCTGAAGCTGTGAGCTTCAGGTGGTGAGGGTATAGTTGAATTTGCCCCACTCCTGAAGAGAAAGCACTTAACACTACTTCTTTGACTTTAAAAGCAATAATTGTAAGAAAGGGACAACAAAACTTGGTGGGATCAGCAGACACACACAGGAAATGCTCACTTACAAATTAATTTTTGGACTTTACAGTATTTAAGGGGAGTTCCGTTTAGAATTGCCACTAAGCAAATACAAAATATTATATATGATATATCCTACAGTATACGGTATAGCAGTGATGGTGAATCTTTTTTGCCTTGGGTTCCAAAAGCATGCACATGTACACTCTCGCACACACTTGTGTGCCCTCCCCCATAATTTAATGCCTCCCCTGTGCCATTCCTGAACTTCCGGTTTGCAGGTTGGGCTGTTTTTCGCTCTCCAGAGGCTTCAGGGAAGCCTCCGGAGGGTGAAAAACAGCCCAAAACCAAGTCCAAAAATCAGCTAGCAAGCATGCACATGCACATTGGAGCTGACACGGCAATGCCTCGCGTGCCCTCAGAAATGGCTCCATGTGCCACCTGTGGCACGTGTGCCATAGGTTCGCCATCACGGTGATATAGCCTATACGGACCAGTGCAGTGGCCTACAGGTGGAGATCTCACTTTTCAACCAGGAGGCTGAGTTTGATCCTAGGTAGTGCCAGATATTTCTCTCTCTGTTGGCAATGAGTTATTGTCTGCTGTGAACTCCACATAGACGTCAGGAAGGGCACCCAGCCGGTAAATGTTTGAATTCTGTTTAGTCATGCCCCAGCTCCACCGTGATACAAGGAGTTGCAGGGTCAATAAAACAGAAAAAAAATGTATATCCTATGCATATATATTCTTTCTCTCACACACTTGCTCTCCCGCCCACCTCACCCCCTGCCAAACACATATAAATTTATCTCAGTCTCAACGATTTCTCTTCTCTGGGTACTTTAGTCCCTCCTTAAATTAAACATTTGCTAATTGATTAACCCTCCAGGCCCAAGAGTTGGATCCACTTATACTCTCTTCAGCCACAAAATAAAACTTCCTTAGTTTAGGAAACTGCATGAATGCTATCATAAAGAGGGTCAAGTTTATCATAGCAGCAAATACATCAGGTTGTAAGTGCCTATGAAAAAGCCTTTTCCTTTCCTTCAGTCATTATAAGGTAAATAATGAACATAGGAAAACTATATCTTATTAAGTGATACATGTATCATTAAGTGATGCATATAGGGCTACTAGATATGTGAATAGGCAAAGGACTATACAGATTGTTGGAAAATAAAACAATGTGGCAAAAAGAAAGATATACTAACTTTGTAACATTCTTGGTATCAGCGACAAAGATTATAGCAGAAAGTGTATCCAGGCCTACAGGTGTATGAAATTACGTTTTCCAGCATCAAAAAGACTGGTTTTTCAATTGCAATATTTTTTCCAACTAATCTTTATTTTCAAGAACATATGCCTGTGATAATATAGAATCAATGATGATGTGCTTTTCCAATTTCACCATAGAAACATATGAAGGGGTATATGAACTACAGACTCTATTGAGCATAAATAGAAAGGAACTGGATTGAAGCCGAGTGCTGAAATTAACATAAATTTAGGCTGTTGAGTCTGCTGATGGACCAAAGTAAGAAAGACAATGACAATCTACAAGACCACAAGACAAAAACATTTGAAAGGCAGTTTTGGAAACAGTCAATTGTTTTTTAAAGAGACACTCAGAAATCTGGACAGTATTTCATTATAAAGCTATGTTAGCCAGATGGGGGCTTGAGGACAAAATGGAGGACATCTCCTTTGGCTGGATATTTAACCATTAATGTTTTCAGGACTTGGGTAGCTTTCCAAGTCTGTGGCATTACAATGCCCAGAATATTCAATGAGCATGAAAACTCTGGAAAGTCCTGGGTTGGGGAAACTTATATGAATGCTTTGTAGGACATTTTACTTTGACAGTCATTCTTTGTGTGGTAGGCCTCAGTTTCAGGGACTTCAATCTGACATCAACTCATTTTCTGTCCCTGGTTGGCTATGTCAGATGGGGAGTTTTGGCACCAAAGGTCTGACATATCTGTGCAGTGCCCAGCGGACGAAAACTGAGTAACCCTATTTGATTGGATTTAGCACAAATATTTGCCACTGGAAAGACAAATTGTAAGGTATACACCCTTACTTGGAAATTAGTCCCACTGAACAGGGTGGGAATTATTTCTGCATAGTTCTGAAGAGCATCTCATTACACGGCTACAAATAAGAAGTGTGGCTGCTTGAATGTGTCTCTTTTTCCCCTCTCCACTTGCTGCTCAGATGAAAATAAAAGTCAAAATGGATGCTTGATTGCATTATTGCTTTATGTAATGATTGTTTTCTCATTGAAAATAAATAAGGAATATAAAATAACTTATACTAAATTAGCAGTGCTAAGTACTACAGAGTACTATTGTATTTTCCACTGGAGGGCTCCTAGTGCAAACGATTAAAAGGTAAACGATGCTTTGGTTTTTGACCAAAAGGGTAGAGGAGGCAAAGGAAGAAGCAGTAGGATTCGAAGAGATATAGATGAAAGGGAAAATTGCATCTATGTCTGGGAAAGGCAGTTCACAGAAATGTCCCCCCCACCTGAATCAACCACAAATCCCCCCTTTTTAAAAATTCCAAAAAGTGTAATTTTCAGAATTATTTTATAAGATAAAACAATTCTCTTTTTTTTTTCTGGGGAACTATTGCTAGTAATATCTGAGAGAAAATAATTTAGATTTTTAAAATCCTGCCTGTTTTTTTTTAAATAACCCAGGCAGTCAATATATCTAATACTTTTTTCTCCTCTCCCCCACCCCCCCATAACAGCCCTGTGGAGTGAGTTGGGTGGAGAGAAAGAGATTGGCCCAAAGATACCCAGCCAGATTTACAGCCTATGGCAGTATTAGAACTTATATTTTCCTGGTTTCTAATCTATTGCCCTAACCATTAAATAAAACTGGCTTAAAAGCTTTGTTTAATCATTTAGAATGTCAAATGCACATTAAACACAATGTTAAGTACTAGAAATGTTATTACCTTATAGCTAATGTATCAGTGGCACATTTAATGTGTTGGAAAAATTGAATATGAAGTGAATAGAAGTCTTTTAGCATTTTAACACTAATGAAGTCAATGCAGTTATTGTTTTGGGGATGGGTATTTCAAAAAGCAGCAGTATAATAAGAGGGCCTTGTTTTCTGGTTGATGTCAGATCATGTGGAATTCTGCTTGCTTATATCCAAAACACAAGTTGAATTAAAGCCTCAGCCCAGAGCTTCACTGATTTGTTTGAGAATACTTTAGGGTGGGCCTTGGAAAATTGGAAACTATCAATTACCATTTACCATTTAGGAAAGGAGGTTGAGAAGGTAGTTCATGGCTTTTCCAGAGAATCTTGGAGGAAGCAGATTATCTGGTCTCCCTCAAGTTAGGATTCAGGCTTGCAAACTTTTTCTTTGACCCGGTTGCTATTTACATATGTATTGAGGTGAAATTGTTATTTTATTGAAACACACAAATAAACAAAATATATAAACTGGCCCCAGAAACACCACTGTTTGCAATACTGTGGAAGTGAAGTTAAGAGCAGTTACAAGAAGGCTACACACCCGTTTGCACTACTCAGGCGTCCCTGGGGGCACAGATAGACCTCCAGGTGGCCTCATTGAACTCTCTGAAAGAATGCAAATGACCAGCTGTCTGCAAGGAATATAAATTATTCCATTCCCCACTATCCAGTTAGAGCTGAAGAAGCTTCTTGGATGAGAAGTGAAAAGTCTTCAAAGAAAAACAAGAAAGTCCAGTTGCCTCTTGCAAACAAGTGCCTTTAGGACAACCATGACCTGGATGACGGAGAAGCTCCATGGATACTGTGGAAGAGAGAAGTCTCAGCACTTCTTTCAATGATGATAGTCACTGAAAATTACTATTAATTAGGGAGATCATAAATGGGCTTAACCAAATAGTGATGACCACAAGAATTGCTTTACATGATTGACAAAGGGATTGTGACAGGGAGTTCAAATAAATAGGCTTTTCTGCAATAATACTATCCTGGCAGGTGATTCTATTGTACCAATGGGTACTTCATACTATCCATTAAATGTAATTAAAAACATTTGAAGCAAAAATAATGTGAGGGAGGGAGGGAGGGAGGGAGGGAGGGAGGGAGAGACACAGACATAGACAGAGGGACACACACACAAAGAGAATAAATCTGGTATCCTACCTGTATCCTCTTCCCACCTTTCTACCTTCTCTTCACTGACTTCTTAGCACTGTCAGTTGACTTCTTTGCTCTTTCCTCTTGTGCTGCCTGTTTGACAGTTTTGACCTTCCTTCCTTTTTGAGGGAGCAGAGGTCTTGTAGCTTGTGATCTGTCTGACACAGTGCACAGATGGAACTTTGTAGTTGCCAATCAAACTCGCTTCTGGTATTGTTTCTTGTTGCAGGGATGTGTGAGAAGGTCTGTTTCCAACACATTTTCCTGACTGAGGTCGAACAGGACAATTTTTTTCCTTCCTTTTCCATGTTAAGGAGCACTGTGACTAAAGTTGTCTTTCTCCAATGAAGCAGAAAATCTCACAAGCACCTCTTTCTGTCTCAGGTAGTAAAAATAAAGTAGTATCTAATGAAATAACACATGGTTTGTTGCTCTTTCCTTATACCTCGTAAAAAACAGCAAACAGTAACAGAGTTGGAAGGCACCTTGGAGGTCATGTAGTCCAACTACTTGCTCACACAGGAGACCTGTACTAGGGAATTGAACCGCCGAACCGTCAAACTTTCTGATTGACAAGCTTGTATCTCTTTGTGGTGCTGTTTTACTTTGCTTAATAAGTAGGCCTTTCCTCCATACCATTGTTATTTAAAGAAGAAAGATACTATTCTCCTTTGGAAGAAAAAAGTGTTCCTTGTTCACCTTTCACCAATTATGTGCACATTTGGCATGAAAATAATGATCCTAAATTCAATGAAAGAGTCCTTTATTTTGCTAGATCGTTTTCATATCTTGCTTAACCCAGTTGACCGTTTTTCATGTGCCCAGTGAAGGTGACAGATACTTTGGGTTCCATTAGAACTCTGTGCCATGTTTATTCCTCCTCTGTATAGGCCATAAGCTCACCAAGCTGTTGTGCCCCAAGTTAACTACCCTTGGCTCCTCATTTCATTCAAACAGTATAGCAAGTTATTTTGCAAATGAGGAGGCTGCCATCCTTAGTAACATAACTGTGATTTGACATATTGGTTACTGCATGGAAATCTCAGCTGAACAGATGGCGTTAGGATTTCACTAAACACTTAGGAGGTGTAGTTAACCCAGGCACTGAACTTATGTTCTTGTTATTTTTACTTCAAGCAGGTTAGGTATAACTTAGTTGATGGTTACACTCATTACTGTGGTCCTTGCCAATCTATGACATTTGTAATTTATTCCTTTTCTTTGAAACCTAGTGTCAAATGATAGACAGTATATGCTTTTCTGATTTTTGTCTCTATAAAAATTATATGGGACAAGGAAAGGTGGGGAGGGGGTTGTTTTACCCCCCCCCCCCCGCCAAAGTACTGGGACAAGGAATCATCCAAAGCAATTGATTGGAGGAAGGTTTACACCGATAAAAGGACAATACATAATCCCCATGTATCTGGAGGCTGTGAGAGTTTAGAACAGGAAGAACAGGTTTAGATCCAGTAAGTCAACATGAGTTCAGAAAGCAGCCATGATCTGTAGTAGGCAGAAGGAATAACTCCTAGGAACAGAAGGAAGAGTTGCAACCAAGACAACAGTCATGTAAAAGAAATCTGAGTCCAGAGCAAAAATGTAGTGGGATAAAGCATCTCAGATATGACTTCTAAAGTTCTCATGAAGATAAATGGAGGGAAGGGGAAGCACGTTCAGGCTGGCAAGACTGATATCAGCCTTCTAAGGTAGACCAAACCTGGAAATAAAAGACACATAAACTAATACTGTTTTTTGTTGTAAAGTTATAGTAACAGAATACTTACATTACATATTTTTTTCCCTTCAAAGGAATTTTTGACTCCTTTGCTGCTACCTGCACAGGTCCATTAAGTTTTTTGGCAAGTGGTTTGCCACTGTTTCCTTCCTAGGCTATGGATGACTACCCTAAAGTCATCTACCTGTCTTCGTGTCTAAAGTAACCATTGCACCAAACTAGCTTTCTCTGTGGTCTTGGGCATCCAGACAGATAACCAGAGAAGTCTTTGTGTAAAACTGTTAGCAGAGTCTATAGGGCTGGATATCTTCTGTTACTCTCTCCTTTGAAAAAGTATTCTCCTCAAAAATTAGATCAGCATCATCCATGTCAGTGTTTTAAACAGCTGCTAAGATGTAGCTTACATTTATTACTTATTTAATGTTCCCTATTTTGTTCCTTGTATTTATTAGATTATTGTTGATTTTTTTATTAGATCATTTTAGTCTAGGCTGTTGGTTTGGTTTAATATTTTTAACTGTTTTAATGTTTTTTTCCTAGATTTGTCCTTTCCACTAGAGCAGAGTGGTCAATAAACGTAAACAAATAAGAAATAAATATTTCATAAAGTTTCCACAGATATTATCGTTAGGTTCCTTCATTGTGTTATATGATTGTTATGCTATAGAGAGTGATATATTTTTTGGTGTGATGGAGCTGAAGATGATCACTACTATTGCTTTCGTACTGTATTAGATTTGTGGTTTCAATCTTTGTGCTGCATCAAAGTTTATAATGTTTAGTGTACTTTGCCAGTAAAGTGGCCTATAAAACTAACTAAATAAATCACCAATTAATGGAATTTATTACCATTAGGCAAGGTAATGGTCAATATTTTGGAGGATTTTAAGTTGGGTAATTTTGATAGTGAGTATCAAGAATTGTTAGTCATTAAATCTCTGTGTTACCCCTCAATAGTAAGGCTCTATGTTTCCAAACACCAATTGCAAGTGAGAAAAATGGATATATTTCCATCTCTTGTTTTTGAGTACTCCAAATATGTAAGAAACAACATTTTGTAGTAAGATGGGACTTTGTTCAATTCATCAGATCTAGTCTTATAGCTCCCCTCTCTATAATTTACACACACGCGCACACACACACACACACACACACACACACAAACATTTTTCCACCTCTTCCTCCGACCTTAACCTCCCTCAATTTATTGTTCAATAGAAAACTTGCCATTTCAGTCCATTTGTGTCACTGGATGGTTTGAACCCCCTGCAGTAGTAACTGCAGAGGAGAACCTGCCTATGGCATTTGAAGTGGGATAATTCTCAAGGTGTAATTTATTTCAATCTTCTGAGGGAAAAAAAAACATACTTTATTGTCAAGAAAAACAAATTTCCTGGCAGGCCTCCTGAAATACTTTCAGGGTGCTGCAACTGAACAAAAAAAGCCGAATGCTGAAAAGACAGATGTAAGCAAGCCTTTTTCTGATACGTTTCTTTTGACCGTAGGATAAAAATGAAATGAACTCCTCCTTTGTAGGGAGGTGATCTTCAGCTGGAAAGCAGAGCAAATGAGAATTGTGGTGCACACATTTCAAATGGTTTTAAAATCAAATGTCTCATTTCAAGGGTTTCTCTGTGCCTGGATTAAATCATTTCTACCAGTTGGGACTGTTATTTTGAATTTGAAGCCACTGTTTTGAATTTGAAATCTTTTGCATAGCTCTAGTGCAGGGGTCTCCAACCTTGGCCACTTTAAGCCTGGCGGACCTCAACTCCCAGAATTCACCAGCCAGCTTTCAGTTGAAGTCCTCCAGGCTTAAAGTTGCCAAGGTTGGAGACCCCTGCTCTAGTGCACGGCATCCTCTCTTCTCCAGAGCATGCCCATTTCACATATTTAAAATCAGATATAAAAGGTTTTGGGGAATTCAAGTCTGATACTGATCTCTGCATCAGTAAGTTAGTAACGGTAAGCTACTTCACTGTGTAAGATCTTGAGCAAAGTGCTTTGTTTCTGTATTGGCCATACAGCTATTTCAGTTCACACTTTCCCTCCACAACTGCAAGAAAGAACAATTGCTAACCTATATTCTTTTACAACCCAAAGGGAGAATGAAGGATTTGGCTTTTCAAAAAGATATTCTCTTGTACTACTTGCAGCAGAAGGACAGTAATAGACACCCTTATGCTCCTGAATCATTTGTGCTCAAGTATCCAGGAAAAAACTGTAGAAAGTAACAGGAATAACTTCCAGCAGTGATAGAATAATGAGCTGCAGTTGATTGAGTTTGAACTGAGGTGGCAGGGAGACAAAAGTTATAGCAGTGTTCTGTTATTATGTGAATACAGAAAGTATGCAGCTCTGTTCTTTTTTTAAAAAAACAACTTCATTCAAAAATTGAAAAACTAAATTTCAAGTGATACTACCAAGTGCTAGCTTATAGTATAAACATTCAGTGCACATATAACTAGTCAGCTTCATTTATTTAAGCTTAATTTAACTGGAGTCTTGTAATCCCCAGCATAGAGAATACACACCATTCCTCATTAAGAGTTTCCACTTGGTATAGCTCTTAATTGTAGCTACTGCACATTTTAAAGGGACTGACATATAGAACTCATACACCAAGGCAAGATAATTCCTAGCAATATTTATTGGCTTATATGTGTATGTATTTGAATAGGAAAATCTTCAGCAAAATAACAAGAATTGGAAGAGACTTTGGAGGTCTTCTAGTCTAATGCCCTGCTCAAGCAGGAAACCCTATACCATTTTAGACAAGTGGCTGTCCAGTCTCTTTTTAAAAACATCCAGTGATGAAGCACCCACAACTTCTGAAGGCTAGCCATTTTACTGGTTGATTGTTCTCACTGTTAGAAAATTCCTCCTTAGTTCTAGGTTGCTTCTCTCTTCGTTTAGTTTCCACACATTGTTTTATGGTGCTTTGGAAAATAGATTAACACCCACCCTTCTTTGCAGCAGCCCTTCAAATATTGAAACTATCATGTCACTCCTAGTCCTTCTTTTCACCAGACTAGACATACCCAATTTCTGCAACCATTCTTCATATATTTTAACCTCCAGCCTCCTAATCATTGTTGTTGTCCTTTTCTGTTTAAATGTTGCCACAGTGGATACCAAGTGAGCTTCTCCAAGATCAGACATAACCATTGAAAGGCCTTCTCCTTTCAACAATTTATCAGACCTAAATTTTATGCAGCACAATAACATAATTAAATAGTAAATCAGAGTATATGGTCTGAAGAGACAAATGTTTGATTGATTATTTGGCATCAAATTGGTATTGACTCTTAGTGACTGTGTAGAGATTTTCTCCATGATGATCAGTCCCTAACTTGGTTTTTCCAATGGTGTTCCCATTACCACCGAGTCCATCCATTCAGTAGGTAGTAGGTAGTAACATTTGTTTCATGAGAGATCTGGGGTTCCCAGATTCCCATGTGGAGGTAATATCCTGGCACTTTTACAAAAGAGGGCTTCCCCCCGCCACCAAGTCTAGCAATCTTAAAGCATCAGAAATGTATAGCCCATCAATTTAACATGAGCTTCTCTTCACTCATTTTTTAAAATCTTGTATTACTATCTGATTTCTTCCTTGGGTCATACAACTCCAAGCGGTTGATCGGTAGTACAGTATTCATTGGGTTAAAAATCAAGTTCTTTAAATTTCCTTTGATAAGAATCTGCACAGCTAATGGGCTGTTAAGGCCAATTGAATAATTAATATTTCTAAATGCCCTTTTGAAGATTCCCTTTAAATGCTAATCAGAATTTGCTACTTTCTCAGATTTTAAAACCTTCAGCTTTGTAAGAAATGCATTTGACACAATTGGTAATTAGTGTTTCTGACTGTTCCAGCAGTTTCTGAGACACAGCTGCTGAATACTTATTCATACTGTAATGCTTGTCAGAAGATGATTTTTAACAGAGCCATAACACTGTAATTGATGAAAATAATGGCAATCCGGAAGCATTGTATGGAATCAACACAGCGAATGTATGTATAGACAGGCTGTACAATGCTTTGGATTTGATTCCCCCAAAATTCTAAACACATAGAGGGTGAGTTTTATTATGTTGTATGCTATACAACGGGACACATTGGCTCAGTGGCTAAGACACTGAGCTTGTCGATCAGAAGGTCAGTAGTTCAGCGGTTTGAAACCCTAATGCCACATAATGGAGTGAGCACCCATTACTTGTCCCAGCTTCTGCCAACCTAGCAGTTTGAAAGCACATTAAAAAATGCAAAGAGAAAAATCAGGGACCACTTTGGTGGGAAGGCTAACAGCGCTCCATGTGCCTTCGGCATTTAGTCATACTGGCCACCTGGCCATGGAGATGTCTTCAGACAATGCTGGCTCTTTAGCTTAGAAACGGAGATGAGCACTGTCCCTAAAGCCGGAAATGACTAGCATGCATGTGCCGGGGAACCTTCACCTTCACCTTTACCTGTGCTATACAACATACTCTGGAAAAAGACATATCGACTTTAAAGTGAAACTAATGGGTGTTACATACACATTCCTATGCATGCTGAAGCACTTTTCAGAGTTCAAACCCAAAGAAATGTTTCAGGGACAAATATATCAGAATAATAGTTATTCCCAGACCACTTGATATTTTGAGCTTGGCTACAATGCCTTATTTTTTTGTTTGTTTATTTATTTATAAAATGTATTGCTGCCCATCTAGCCTCAAGATAACTCTGGATGGAGAACAGAGTTGAGGGGACAGGCTTTTCAACTAGTTATAGAGTAGACTCTAGTTATAGAGTAGACTCCAGTAGACGCTATTGCTATGATCATTGGTTGGAAAGGAGCTGTAAAGCTCTCAGAGTTAGGGGAGAATCTTACTCAGAACTAGAAGGAACATGGGCTTGGAGATTTACTGTCATTCATGTTTGTCTGTATTTAACATCTTTCTTATAGTCTTTGGTCAGGTTAGCAAAATCAAAAGATGCACAGTAATTTCAAATATATTACAATGCTTCTAACTGTAGAGAGAGTGGAACATGGTGGTTCAGTGGCTAAGACACTGAGCTTGTCAATCAGAAAGGTCGGCAGTTTGGTGGCTCGAATCCCTAGCAGTGCGTAATGGAATGAGCTCCCGTTACTTGTCCCAGCTTCTGTCAACCTAGCAGTTCGAAAGCTTGTAAAAATGCAAGTAGAAAAATAGAGACCACTTTGATGGGAAGGTAACAGCTTTCGGTGCACCTTCAGCATTTAGACATGCCGGCCACATGACCACGGAAACATCTTCGGACAGCGCTGGATCTTTGGCTTTGAAATGGAGATGAGCACCGCCCCCTAGAGTTGGATATTTTTGGTTCTTTATTTTTGTGCATATTCAATTCCTGTAGCTGCTCAACTCAACCAAGTCCAAAGTCACCCAACAGGCTTTCATGCCTCAGGAGGGAGCAGAAGTTATAGTCTGGTTTCTAGCCTGGTGCCTTAACTATTAGAACTTTTATCTTGGCTCTTTTGCTGGATCCAATAGGCAATTATTTTATTTCTATCATATTTCCAACACTGGAGGTTTTTAAGAAGACATTGCACAACCATTCATCTGGAATGGTACAGGGTCCCCTGCTTGAGCAGGCGGTTGGACTTCCAACTCTGTTATTCTGTTACTTGGAAACAAACCGGTGTTATTCTGTATTTAATGTGATTAATTGATTAACATTTGTTCTTTAGATAAATTAGTGTGATGGATATATTTTTATCCAAAAGAATACAACTTAACACCTCTATACATTTGTATAGTACTATTGGTGTTTTCAGATCCTAATAAGAAAAATGGGGCATTATAAACATTGGTTGTTTATTATGCACACACATATGAATCTCTCTCTCACTTCCTCTGTGAACTCTTTCTAGTTGTTATCTTACCTGGAGGAAATAACAAATTATATACCGAATTCAGTATGCCACAATTTTGCACTGGATATTTAAAATTCTAAAATTCTGTTTCTGAACCACTGTATTAAATAGTTATGAAATATTAATATCAAATGTTTTCTTTTAGTATAGAAAGAATATTAACAGAAACCAAGCTTCTGTTCTGTTCATAGTTCTGTGAAATAGGAAAAATATCCTTTCAAATGGTTGGTTTCACATTTTAAAAAGAAAGGAAGTCTATAATGTGCATCTCTCTAAATTCCAGGGGAAACTATAGGCACAGCAGAATCAACTATTTATTTAAGCCAAATAAATAAACACCCCCAAATTAGTGGAATGTGGCTTTTCCTAACAAATCTTGAAATGTATTTAATATACTTTGCAATATTGCTGCAAATTTTGTAGTACAGCTCAGTAGCTATTAAGAGAACTCTAATTCCCTAGGCAGTGATTTAATTTAGTCTTTAGAAACAAAGAGACACATTCAGAGAGGATAAGGTTTAATGTTATGTAAGCAAATTGGGACATATGATATTCTACTTCCGCCTGTTCTTGGCTTTTTGAAAGAGAACGCTGAAAAAGATATAGGATTCCAGCGCAACTTATACAATCATAGAGTTGAAAGGGTCAATTTAGGCTGGTGAATCCAATCTCAGTGCAGGAATCCAAATTAAAATATTTCCAAAATGTGATAGTCTAGCATCTTTCCAGTGAAAGGGCATTTACCACCCACTTCTTGAAAACTGGCTCTCCTGTTGAACTTCTCTTACTCTTAGTAAAGATTCTAAGTTCTAGTAGTTTAATTCTGTTACTGCATTCCATGTCCTACACTCTAGAAAGACAGAAAACAGGTTTTCCATGTCACATCCTTCCAGTTACAGTATTTTAAGAGTATTATTATTTCCCCCTTCTAGCTCCATCTTTCTTTCTCAAGACTTTCTTTTAGTCTTTCTCAAGACTACATGTTCCCAGTTCCTTGAAATTTATTTTATAATCTGATAGATGTATGCAGTTGATGATAAACGGGGAAGTGATGTCATTATTTCCTGTGATTTTCATAATTCCAATCAATGAGTTTCATGTGAATCAAATGTTTAGGATGGCAGTAATAGGAAGACATTTTTCTGGATGCCCTTTCTGATTGCTTGTAATAGGAAAACTCTAGGAAGTCTATATGTTAATTCCCATGGATCTCTGCTGGAGACACTGAAAATAGCATCTTTCCAGATCTGATGGCTCTAGATTAGTGACTGGAAACATTGGAAGGCATTTAGAAATAGAGCACGGTGCCAATCCATTGCTGACTTCTGCTGAATGTTGCACGAATAAGGGATAATTCCATCCATTGTCAAATTTGCTTGTTAAAACCAAGTTTGTCTTTTCATTATTTAAAAGAATCAAGTTAGGGATGGGAGGTGCTTAGATGCTATAAATATAATCCCAATCAATGGAAACTCATTGTTTTGACTTTGGAGTGAGCAGAGTTTCATTTTACTAAGCATGGAATCAAGTATGTGCTTATCATTGACAAGGAACAGATGATTTCATTTTCTGTTAGAAGAAAGCAAAGGCATAAGCTGCTGAGTTTCAAATGGTTGAACTCAGAATATTCCGGTGATCATGTATTCCTTGGGTATTTTTTTTTCCCCATGTATTAGCTGGACCACCTTCATTCAAAAAGAATCCTAATGATGTCAATAACACAACTAAGAATAGGAATGTAATCTGACCTTACTCAGATGGATTTTTGCCCATCCCATCAATATTTTCTTGTCTCCTCCCTTCTATTCCAAAGAGCTTAGAGACCCTCCAGAGTACATTTTGGGTCATTATAAAATATGATGAGTTTTATAAAATATGACTAGCTTTATTCTTAGAAAAAGGCTGCTAGATTTCATTTTTGCTTTACCCTTTGAGTTTCATACCACCATCATGCATGCATGCATATGTGGCAGCAAAGAAAGGAACCTACAGGAATGCTTATGCTTGGTTTTAATTATTTTATGGCTTGCCTAGTTAGCTCTAAAGAGCTTTGAGAAACCTGGCTTAGATTGCAGATGACTAGGAATCTTAAAATCTACCAGTGTTCCTATTAGGAATGCTTTGTACATTTTGTTATTTATTTATAAGGTGTATGTTCTAACTAAAGAAAATGTTCCAGCCAAAAGATATATGTAGAAGCCAATGGTTTGCTGACTGCTGTACAACCTGGTTGATTATTTGACCCTAAAGTGGATTTATAATGAGCCAGAACACCTCATCAATACTTGCTCATTTTTCATAGATAGAATTTTCTATCAATCGTTTCCATCCGGCTGCAGGAAGTGAAAGGTTCATTCATCTCTTCTTTCTATTTGATGCCCTCAGTGCTTCCAACTAATGAGATATGAGATTGAAAAGAACCATGACTGGAAATAAAATTCCCCTTTGCAGTGACAGGTGGTGTAAAACAAAGCAGGAGGGTCCCTGGGACCAGGTGAACAAAAATGGGGCGACACAAAGCTGTATAACATGAAATCAAGAGAGAGAAAGAATAGAAGCAGCAACAGCAACATCTAGGGAAAAGAAGGGAAAGGCGTAGAAAGCACATGTCCCAGAAAGCAATTTCCATTGTTTTGAAATGCTTCAAAGTGACCGAGGGGTACATTTACCTTCCACTTTCCTTTTTTGCTCTAAATAACATAGAACCATCTATAATATTGGGAAAGAATCATTTGTGAATACTTTGCCTTTCAAATGATCAGGCGATCAAGTCCTTTTTAAATGTATATGCCTGCCTTCAACATTTTGGGCAACCCAAGCTATATATGTATCAACATGCCTCTTATGATTTCAGCAGCAGACAATCCCATGTGTAAGATCACAGTCTCAAAATTATTATTCTCTGGCACCTATTTGGAAAAGTCCATGCTGATTAGAATAGAATGGAGTGAAAATGGGCTGTCTCAACATCTCAGTTCTTGAAGGTCAGGAAAACAAAAATGATCTTTGAGCCGTGGTGGTGTAGTGGTTAGAATGTAGTATTGCAGGCTAACTCACTGCTCACTGTTAGGAGTTTGATTCTGACTGGCTCAAGGTTGACTCAGCTTTCCATCCTTCAGAGGCTGGTAAAATGAGAATCCAGATTATTGGGGGCAATATGTTGACTCTGTAAACCGTTTAGAGAGTGTGGTAAAGCACTCTGTGCTATTTCTATCTGTGGTGCCACCTCTTTGCTTCAAGTTTTGAATATTTTGGAGAGAGATCGTAAGGAGGGCAGGTTATAACCCACTAAGTCCATGGAATCTTCTCACTTCCCCATGTCAGATCCACACTAGTCTGACTCATTGAATTCTCCCTATTGCTTTCAGAGGAGGGAATTTAAAAATCATGTTGGACGAAAATCTCCACAAAACTGATCTCTTTTCTCTTCTTCCATCCTGACTGAAGTAACCTGGTGGGACTTTAGATGAAGGAAAAACTCTTCTTTCTTGAATTTTCCAAACCTGACATAAGTGTCTACCATTTCTAATTCTGAAAATGGCTGCTGGAATGGAGATAGCAACATCAATGTGATTGGTCCTTTTCCTCTGCTGTTACCTGATGAAATAGAAGGGGCAGATATTGATATATGGCTGGGTGAGGTTGTGGATTAATTCTCATTGGTTCTGTATCATACATTAAAAACTTCCAAACAATGTGATGTTAATAATGCAACCTTTCTCTTCTCATCATCAATAGCTTGTTTTCTCAAATAAAAGTCCTGGTCCTTATTATGTGAGACAATCATTATGTGAGATAATAATCATCCTTATTATGTGAGACAACGCATCATCTTTTGTGAGAAATAAAAGGAAGACTCCTAAAAGGAGACAATGGTAAAATGCCCCTATACAAATACCACAAGTCTGTGAGTTTGTATAAACTGATAAGAGAAACTAATTGCATTCCGTACGACATACTGTGTTATCCTTACAGGTTAATTGCTCTGCTGGTTGCTACTTTTGAAGCTGCTGTTCTCTAGATTTCCTTTGCCACCTTTTACAAAACAAGCTGTTTTAAGATTCTGTATTCTTCTGGAAAATCACAGGGCCCCACTTGTTAACTTATCAAAGTTGTCAGGAAACTATTTTATTTTCATTATAGTATAATAATAAATTTCACCTTCTGGGTCAATTTTGCTGTCTCTTAGGAACATGACAATGGTGTGTAGCTTCTAAAGTGAGGTTCAAAAAAGTATAATATTTTATGTTTGGCAGTAGATTGAATTGAGGACATCTGCAAAATGAAACCAGCAACGCTTTTGTGAAAATACCATGGGGACTTAAAAGTTTACCTCTTTCATACGTCACACCAAATAAGAGCAGCTGCCACATGCCAATTTGCTTGTTTCCAAGATATTTGGATGTTAATCAGGAGTGGGTTCCAGAAGCCACTACTGCCGGTTCGCTCACGGTTGCGCAGTGCATGCACGCACTTGCTGGATGCAGTGCGCGCATGCACAGTACTATTAAAACAAAGATGGCGGCTCCTACGGCACCGCTAGGGGAACCAATTTGGGGGTGTGGCAGGCCTGGGTCACTGCCGGTTCCAGCGATCCAAACCACTACTAGTTCAGCTGAACCGGGCTGAACTGGTAGGAACCCATCACTGATGGTAATTATTTAAGAGTACGTTTGTCCATCTGACATATATCAGAGGTAAAACAGTGATGTGCCTTTCCTTCACTACAAGATGATCAAGCTCATTTTGACTTTGGCTGATTTGTAAACAACTAAACAAGATCAGATATGGTTCATGCTTGTGTGAGAGATCCTTGGGAAATATCAAGAGAATGGAAAGGACCAAGAAGTAAAAGAAAAAGACTCCTAAGGGAAGACAATGGCAAAATACCCTTTACAGCTATAAACGGGGGAGTCAAACAGTCAGTCCTGAAGAAGCTAATATATAGTACTTACTAAGTTTTGCTGTAGAGAAGAGCAAAAATGGTACCCATTTATTAACTAGGAGAGATAACACATTTTTAGTTAAGACCATCTTCTGCAATATTCTAAACTGATAAACCAGATTTTTTTTCCTGTTGGTTTTTCTTTTAGTTCTTTTACATATGAAAACCTGTGTTAAATTATTCTGGCTTTTTTGTGTGAGAAAACCCCTGTATTTTAATTGCCTGTTCCTTTGGAAGACAAGGAATCAATAGGCAGTGATGAAAACCCTTCTATAAGTACTAAACCATGTATGTCCAGTAATAATCCAATGGTAAAATGTTAACATAAAGGGCTTCTGGCACCAGAGTGATTTATTTCTCAGTTCTGTGGGAGATGCAATCAGTTGGAACCTACAGTTGGAAGTGATGGCTGCAGCTTCATCTATGCATCGCTTCAAAACTCACCTCCCGTTCAAACTTTAATATGTCATATATCGATTGGAGTTTGATTGTTAGCCTGTCTTAAGTCTTGGACCCGGGGGGTGGGGGGTGACATACTGCCATTTTAAAAGTTGCCTAAAGTAGATTGAAATAGATTATACTGCTGCTAAAAAAAACCTCTGCTTATTCCCCAGCTAAAAACTTCCTCTCTGAAATAAAAATAGTTTATTTTGTGCCCTGGTCTTCAGCAGCACCAATAGTAGTACACTGGCAGGTTCTATTTTCTTTGCATAGTTTCTGCACTGTTGGCAGGAGAGTTACAGTTACCCATACAAGGCTTAATGCAGTGTTTCTCAACCTCGGTGAGGGACTTCAACTTTTCTTTAAAGAAAGGAGAAAAAAAAAACAGAAGGTATATGTGAATCAAAGTGACATTTCTATACAGGCAGTAATTATACACACACAAAAAAGGGGGGCGGGGCGGGGAATCACTGATTTGGTTTTTCCTCTGCATGGCAAATGCCATCTGCACAAATCTTTTCTATTGTGACCCAATTAAAGTTGCAGGAATGTATGTCATAGCTGGGATGCTACAGATTTTATCTCTGCAATAACCCACTTAATTGTAAAGGAAGTAATTGTACAGACATCCCTGAAGACCTATATGTATCTATCTGTGTGTATAGGTACCTGTGCAGGCATGTATGCATTTTGAGGTGGTGAATTTCATGTACAATTAAAGAGGAACCCAGCAACTAAAAATTGAAAGTCACTTTTCTATTGTGTTATCTAAAACTAAAAGATAATTCAGAATTCAGAGTTAGAGATCTGTGATAGAATTCTCATCACAGTTACAGTTTCCAAGGTTCACTAGGATAAACTATGATTAGTTAAATTATTAAAAAGCCAGTATAAACATAGTTTAAATTCCCCATGTTCACTCCTTATTGATGCTCAGCATAAGGAAGTATTTTCTGCTTACCAGAGATGCTGTAATGGGAAAGGAATGAGCAATCAGTTGTGGACTCATAACATGGGTACTTCCCTCCCCTCCAAAAACCCCCTCAATAAACTTTATATGAGAGCAATTCATTTTTTAATAAGTCTATAATTGACTCTGTCTCAAATATCACTTCAGATGTGGCATTAATGTTCCATTTTTAGTATTCTTTAATTGAAGAGACTGCCGGATCAATGAGAGTTGCTGCTGTTTCCCCAAAATGGGGAGCGAAGAGAAAGACAGAAACTTGGGCCCTTGTTCTAAACGCTCTTATGCTGATCAGTTTGAAAGACACTTCCACAAAAGGACTACTCCTCTAATGAAGTGGCTTTGTTTCTCAGATGAGCTCTTATATGGTGTTCTCATCTCACCTCCCATTCCTCACTGCAGAAAAGTGACACTTAAAAGTTGGCAGCTAGGGAAATATCTCTGAGAAGATTGAGGAAAATAACACCCAAATAAAATAGCAGGTGTTTGAGGTTGCTCTTATGGTAGCAACTGAACTTCCAGCAATGTGCAGTAAATGTGTTTTATAGTCAGCGTTATTCACTAAATATGCGTAGACATGGATGAAGCATAGATCAACGTAATGGTTCAACAGGCCTCGATTAGTTGAATGAGAGCTGCACAGAGCAGGGTTTCTGCTCATATGCCACCTCAATTTATTTTAACGGAGGTTATGTTTGGCAGATTTCTCAGGAGATTATAGGTCTGAACTCCATTGCTTTTGATAACTGCCCTACTCTGGCCATGAACTGTGTTCAGGTGGGCTGTTCTGGCACCAATGTAAGTGATATAATACATTTTGGGGCTTAGCTCATCACGGACGTGACACACAGTTTGAAAGCTTGTGCTACAAATGGTGCTGCTTTGCTTGTTCAATATCAACATTTTAATTTTGTTTATTTTGTTCTCCACCTGAGATCTATAAAATAAATCATGTGGCCAGCAATAGAATCAGAAGCTTGTGGAAGCTCTCTGGAGACTTCTCTGAACAGATGACAAATCTGAATTCCTGCGGGAAAGTATTCCTGCATTTCTCCTGCCTGGATAGCTGTTACCTTTCCCAGCGGGTCAGTGTCAAAAACATCTCAATGTGACTTTTAAATTTCCTCATTATTCACTTGTTAAATTAGAATTCATCTGACTTGAGGCACTTCACATTACCTTGCCTTTTTTAATCACTTCCTTCCATCAATTCAGCAGAAAGCCTATAAAATGTGAAGTTTTTTAAAATAAAAAAATACGGCCTTAATTAGTCATTGGAGAAATTCTTTCAGCTAAATGTGCAACCGTAGCAAGTGTTAAAAAGTTATAGAAAAATTGGAGAGAAATAAAATGGGAAATGGTCCTGATATTGATTTTAATATAACTCACCATTTTCATACATGAGTATTTCCTTTGATCTTTTTACCAAGATTTTTCACTCCCAAACTTTCAGTGGCAATCATAATTACACACAGACACACACACAGACACACACACAGACACACACACAGACACACACACTGACACACCTTTCTTATTCTTACTGAGCAGATAAAACATCATTATTGGTAAAAACAATGGTTTGATTCACTCATAACATCAAGTTGGGATTTGTTTTGACTTTTGGCTTATTGAAAAATGCACAATATTTTATTCTCATATAGTGCTAAATCACAATGACATTTGCTAACAAGCCCATTCATATGGATTAGCTCACCTCAGCACATGTACCATATAAGAATCTTGTAGTAAATATTTTGTTTATCTTAAGTATTTTATGTAAAGTTTTTTATTGTCAAATTTTATAATCTACCTTTCCCTTATACAACTCAAAGGGTTTATATATGTATTGTTTTCGTAGATTTTCACAGGTGTAGGTATGCTGGTTTTGTTGTATTCGGGTCTTTTCCCATGTAAGATTGAGATTTGCATTTTAAGCCCAAGCCTGAAGATAGCAAGTGAGATCTTGCTGAAACGTTGCGAAGACAATCTCAATCTTACACAGGAAAAGACCCGAATACAACAAAACCAGCATACCTACACCTGTGAAAATCTACGAAAACATGTGTGTGTGTGTGTGTGTGTGTGTGTGTGTTGTTTTTGTGCTGATAAATAAATAAAGGGAGACTAGTATAGATCCATTTCGAGCTATTTAGCTCTCATCAGCTAGCCATACCCTTACTGGGATTCGAACCTGGGCATATTTGGGCACACCAGGGGTTGTAACACAAACACACACACACACACACACACACACACATACATATACATACATACATATAGCGACTGCCTCCCATTTTTCCCATGAAACCACCTTGTGAGGTGGGCTTAGAGAGAGTGATATGCCCAGAGTCAGCTGTCTGTCTATCGATCTATCCATCATCTACCTATCTACCAAATCTAGAGATACCCATCTCCCTGACATAGTGACTGAGCAGTGTACTCATACCTTAAATGAGAACTAGAACTCACCATTTCCCAGTTTCTACACCAGCACCTGATCACTATGCCCAACTGGCTCTCTTAGTCAGCCAAGATAACTTAAATTGAAAACAGTCATTATTTATTTCATTATTTTAACTGCAACAAAATACTAAATATTGGTTATTTGATTCTCTGGTTACATTATCTGAACAGAGGAGATTAATATTGCTGATTAGCACTGATCAAATGGTAGATACAATGCAGTCCTGACAGTCTAAATTGCAAATTCATTCTCTTCAGCACTTGTATGCTTATCCTTGGTGCGCCACAGAGTGCCAACTAGCTTATGCCAGCTGACTAATGGCTTCAGGTTGCTCGGTCTTCCAAGCTCCTCTGCTGGTCTTGCTTCCCCTTGTGTTGCATTGCCCTACGTCCAGCCAGGTCCAGCACTGGCTTCCGCTCTCTTCATACATGAATGCAGCTAAGTTTTCCCACCAAAGTGATAACCATTTATTTACTTATAATGTTGGTTGCTTTCAAACTGCTGTGTGGGCAGGAGCCAGGGAGCGAGCAAAGGGATTTCACCCCATCTCAGGGAGCCAGTCTCCAACCACTGGAATGCAAAACATTTCTGGCTGATAGTTCCAGCATCATTAAGCCTGTGTGCCACCACATCCCTTAACAGTAATTAGAAAACTACCAGCCATAAAAAGCCTCATAGCTGCCTCTGAATTTGAACTGTGGCTCCTTAATGATTATGGATCCAAAAAACAACTGTAAGTATTGGCTTTAAATTCTGATGTGTTAAAAAAGTGATGTTGCACTATTGCTTTCTTTATCATCTCTCTGCTATCTATTGACATTTATTTGATCTCCTCTCTGTCTCAGATTTTTTTTATTTCAAAATTTGCCACATATCCATTTTGATCTCTTATCCACGGGACTTCTCCCCAAATTCTTTCCAGGTCATTTTTTTCCTTGAAAAGTGATATCCAGAATAAATTTCCACTCCATATGAGATTTAAGAACTCCCCAAGCCTGAAAAAAGTACATTTCCCTCTCCTCATACAATATAAAATGAAACTAGTCAATGGAAAGAGGGCATTGGGATGTCATGATTACTTTGTTGACTTACACTAGAATTATTTCTAAGGTATTATTCAACAAACAATAAAAAGGGAAATTTCTTCACAGGATTAATAATATTTTACTTCTATGCTGGAGCTATAGCTAAGAGATACATGGTGATATCAAAGATTATAAATTTATTTTTCAAATGTGATTTAAAATTAGATTAGAAATAGTAGAATAATTCTGGGACAGATGTGAGACATATTTTAAAACTAATTTGCAGTGGGATTATATAGTACTTCATTCTTTTGAAAGATTCTATTCGTTAGAATCAGTTTTTTCCCAAACATAAAACAAGCGTATTGTGCATTGAGTTAAGAAACTGACAATCTTCTTCAACATAATTTCTACAAAATATTATCAGTTAAATAAGAATTTGGCATCCTGTTGGTGAGATCACGCAAGAAGCAGCATGTTTTTGAATTCAGGCCAGGGGCAGGCCAATTTCTAACATTTGAATGCAAGTCACTTTGATTTAAACCCCAGGGTTGATTTTGGAACTGTGCTGAAAATGAAAACATTACCCGGGTAGATATTTCTATAAAACTAGCATTTTATACTCCTACAGGTGGTTTGCATGGGTTTATTTCATTCTAGCATTGGAATAGTGGATAGCTTAAGCACCATTTTGAACTTTTTTTTGGTCACATCTACGTACATACCAGTGACGTGCGGTGATATTTATGACTGGTGAGGCTGGTGACATCATCAAACCCCGTGGTTGCTCCGAACGCACGGGCGCAGCCCAAACAGAGAAGTTTCTTTTCTCAGAAATGTCAGAAAGAGGCAGGCAGGCTGCCGCAGATCCACTGAAAAGACATTTCTGAGAAGAGAAACTTCTCCTTTCTCCTCCTTTCCCCCCCCCACCCCCTAGACAGACAGGCTGCCTAGGCATTTTTTGCATCTGGCGAGCCCACGATCCTTGCAAGGGGAATGGGAAAATGTGTACAAGCGGCTCCTCAGCAGCGCACAGCCTCAGGTTAGCGCAGCTGTGATTCCCTTTCCCTGCATTCCTCTCCTTCCTAAATCAACATGAAGGGGACCGTGGCTACGCTGATTGAGGCTGGAGCTGAGGAGCCACCTGAACACGTGGTCCCATTCCCCTTGCAAGGATCGTGGGCTCGCCAGATGCAAAAAATGCCTAGGTAACATCATCAGTGCTAGAAGGGAATGGGCAGGGAGAAGGAGGAGAAAGGAGAAGTTTCTCTTCTCAGAAATGTCAGAAAGGGACAGACAGGCTGCCGCAGCTCCACTGAAAAGACATTTCTGAGAAGAGAAACTTCTCCTTTCTCCTCCTTTCCTCCCCCTCCCGCCTCTAGCACTGACGTTGTTACCTAGGCATTTTTTGCATCTGGCGAGCCCACGATCCTTGCAAGGGGAATGGGAAAATGTGTGCAAGCGGCTCCTCAGCAGCGCACAGCCTCAGATTAGCACAGCTGTGATTCCCTTTCCCTGCACACGTGGTTCCATTCCTCTCCTTCCTAAATCAACATGAAGGGGACCGCGGCTGCACTGATTGAGGCTGGAGCTGAGGAGCCTCCTGCACACGTGGTCCCATTTCCCTTGCAAGGATCCCGGGCTCGCCTGAGGCAAAAAAAGGCGAGATAGGCATACTTGGGGCTGCTTCTGAGATGTCCAGGGAGGCTAAACCAAGCTGTGCGCCTCTCCCAGCCACTTTCACGGCTTCCCAGAGTAATTTTTTTTTATTTTCATGATGAGAGCGGTGAGGCTCCGCCTCCCCTGCCTCCCCTGACTGCACGTCACTGGTACATACAGACAACATACAGTCTACCATAGCTACATAAATGTAGGTATTTAGCTGAAGAAGCTTCTTGGATGAGAAGTGAAACTTCTCAAAGAAAAACAAGAAGCGCTTTTGGAATGTCTTACGGAGTATCTTAAAGAATTGAAATTATTATTTCAGACAACATTGCCATATAAAATACAGTTAAAGAAGCTAAAATAAATAAAACATAACAATCTAAAGAAATGTGATTGTCTCAGTAATGAGACTCAAAGGGAGAGCTACTAGGTCTCTATCTCAGGTCTAAACGGCCCTGCTTCTTTTCCTGATCAGATGAGCTTCATGATAAAAAATAGAAGGTGAATAACAGGGATGTGTTTTCCATGGGTAGTATTTATGTTTATCCATTTTGAGTAAATTTTAGTTTGAAATAATACAGTGCAAGCATGCATCGGATATATGATGCAGGCTTTTTCACAAAGAAAGGCAAAATTGCAAAGCTCTAATTTTTAACAGAAAGTTTGAAGACAATACCAGCTAGAGAAATAACTCTTATATTTAATAATTTAGTTCATTTAGGCAAAATAAAATATATTTAACTGCCTTTCAGAACAAGCAAGTAAAGACCTAAAGACTGCTTGAAATAATCTGCTGGAGGTTGGCTTGCCAAGGGAGGTCTTATTAGGTAATATATTCAATATATCAAAGATGTAAGACTGAAAATTCCAGAGAAATGTGGTTTGCCGAAAGTAATTTTGTATCTGGGTTATTTAAATGCTGATTATATATTCATTGTGTGCAAATCACACCTGAAACCCCTAGCTGAAATTTGTACTTTGGGGGCAAAAGAAACCCAGCTGATTACCTGAAAATATATAAACCTAGCTGATCAATTTCTGATGAAAGATTTTATAAATAAAAAAGGTTTATGCTTGTATCTTGATCTCCATGTTTCTCATCATTTCAATTACCCAATTTGGCCAGATACATCAGAATCCATTGAATCTGCAATCCAAATTGTCCCCAGCCAACCCATTTGAGAATATGGGAGTCAACATTTGACATACTTCAAAACTGGATGAGATTATTCTAGAATTATATAGTCTACAGGAGAATTAGCTGTGAATTCAACACACCAATCATCTGATAGAAATTATATAATCTGAGAGAAAAGGAACATTGTTGAGGAAGGACTTGTTTTCTAAAAATAAGCACCTTAGTTTCCTCTCATCATTTATTTTTGATAAATGCTTCAGCTTTGTCTCACATTTGTCTGATAAACATTCATCCTGTGCCATATATCCCACTGGCATTGTCTTTCAAGTAACTTCTTAAAGTCTCCAAGAATTGATCTCATTCCAATGACAGCCGTGCTTTTGATAGTCTCTCTTTCTTTCCCTTTATCATTTCCATTTTATAGAACTATATTTTTATCTGCCTTTCACAGCCTATATAACATAAGACGTTTCATTTCAAGAAAAATAAATCTGGTATTTTACAAGAATAATTAGACAAATGATTGCTTCTGATGATCAAACTGCGTTTAGACAGTATCTTGCATGATGATCAAAAAAGAAAAAAGGGGGAAAAGAATTCTAAAACACACCACAAACCAAGACAGAAGGGAACATCAATTTGCCTGAAATTTATGTATGCTAATTTATATAGCTAATTTATATGTAAAATGAAAACTTGGGAGCCATTGCTGGAACTGAAATGGGATGCAGACATTGTGACCAGATATCCCCCCCCTCCCTCTTCCTATTGCAATCAGCCTGCTGAAAAGGAGTTTTACGTGATTCCTTTTTCTACTTGCTTAACTTAAAACATGCTCAATTCAAAAGAGGACTGTTGTCAATATTGCAGGATATATAAGCACCCGATCAGTTACAAAAGGAGCCACAGACATGTCACTCACCCTTATGCTTCTAAAATATTATGAGATATACTTTTGCCTCTTAATTCAAAAAGCTGCAGTCAAAAATCTAATGGCTGGGATGGAGAGGAAAATAAATTTCATTTCTGTTTTACTTCTTAGCAAGACTTTGGGAAAACAACTTTATGATATTTGATGTTGCTGCATGATTTGTGAGAGTTGCAGCAGTCAACCAAACATAATGCACAATTTTGGCTTCTTTCCAGGCTTTCTGGTATTCAAGGACAAGCTTATAGTGGAGGGAAAATAAAGATTAACTCCATAGATTTATTAATGGACATTAATGAACATTAATGTAATGAACATGGACATTAATGAATCTGCTGACAGAAAGAATAGAACAGCTGCATTTCAACCCAATTATTATAGAAATCCTTTCACAATTTTTAATTGTAGATTAATATGTTTACATAGCTTCACAACCTCCATTTCTTATAATCCTGACCTAGCATAACTCTTTTCGTTGGGCACAATGGCCTGATACAGCTGGAGAATGCCAGCTGAGGAAGAGTTTAAGTTCCAATAAAGGAGAATATTTGTAGCTCAGGGTTGAATCCTGGGTGCTCTCTGAGTTTCGTTGTTTGCTTGTAGATATTTCATTACCAGACTAGGTGACATCATCAGTGTTGGTGTAAGGTTTGTTCCCTCTGTAAAGCTACTGTATATAAACAGAGAGCAAGCCCTATACTCGTTAGCACTGATGATGTTACCGAGTTGAATAATGAAATGTCAGCCAGTGAACAACTAACCTCAAAGAGCATCAAGGATTCTGAAGAGTTTTATGTAAGCTAACACTCTACATGAGCAAAGTGGTATGTTTTAAAACCCTTATTTTAACATCCATAATTCATCTTCAGCATAGTCTTAAATTCCAATGCATCTGGAATAGCTCAGGTTTGGGAAAACCGTTCTAAAATGTTTCAATATAAATCCCATTTCACAATAAAAGAAACTTACTGTCTATGGAAGAAGGAAGTCATTCTATGTTAATCCGGCATTCTTGTGACAATTGATGTTCTTTAGAGGTTAAGTGTTGAAATAGATTAACTAGGAAAAAGAAATTATTATGCACTATTCTACTATAATGGAAAATTATATTTTGCAGATAAGCTTTAAACGCTTTGCACAAAAGATTCAAAGATCATAAGCAGCTGTCATGGAGGGCACCCCAATAATTTCATATTCATTTCCCCCTCCAATCTGAATTCTCCTGGAACAAAATTTTAGATCAGTTGTAACTGCAACTTTTGTATTTCCTTGCAAAACCAGCTGCAGAGGGAGAAGTCTAGCTGATAACTAAGAGATATCATGCTTTACTTTATTTAAGGAGAGTGCGGAATTGTCATTAGTGGGTAATAAGAGTGGGATACTAAAATTTTGTGCTGCCTCAAAACGACGAGACTGTGGATAGTGAGTTTTAGACCTCTATTGTATGCGTTAATAAATGTACATCTACTGGGGAGCTGCATTGCTCTGACAGAATAGCTGAAACCTTTCATTTTCCTTATTTCTTATTCAGATAATGTACTCTTTAATTAATTGACCAAAGGATACATTATGCAAAAAAAGTGTTATCAGATTGTAGTTATTCAGAAAAAACAAAATAAAAGGAAAACCAGCTGTGGAAAAAACTGTAGTGCAAGCAGTAGTTTGGAGAACAGATGACATTTAATCACTTCTCTTCAAGCTTTCTTTTACCAAATTTAAATGCCAGGCTGAATCTACTCCAGCATTTTTCACAAGGCAGTGAAGGTTTGATTCCCCCCCCCCCCAATCAAATCTAGGGTCTAGTAATGCGGGCAAGCTTCCTTCGATTGTGGATGTTTGCTATGTGTCACAACCTGGCTGTTATTTTATGTTATCTTTGGTTTTGTTTATTGTTTTTAATTATTAGCTGCCCTGAGCATGCATTTGAGAGGGGTAATCGTAGCAATAGCACTTAGACTTATATACTGCTTTACAGTGCTTTACAGCCCTCTCTAAGAGGTTTACAGAGTCAGCATATTGCCCTCAACAATCTGGGTCCATATTTTACGCAAGGATGGAAGGCTGGGTCAACCTTGAGGCTGGTGGGATTTGAACTGTCAAATTGCAGGCAGCTGCCAGCCAGCAGAAAAAGTCTGCAGTACTACATTCTAACCACTGTGTCACCATGGCTCATATATATTTAATGAATAAATAAACATATAACACTTTTAAGGAAGAAAATAATAATTAGCTGGGCAACTATTTGGAGAAGTGACAAATATCAACATTTGAATTGGGGAAAGTGAGAATGAAGAGAATTAAGCAGTTTATTTTCTGATGTCCCTGCTGAGACAAAATGCTGCCCCTCATTTTATTAGAAGTTTTAAAGCTTCTACCAAAATATCAAGAGGTCTTATGAATGCTATCCAAAATACAATTGAGCTTTACATATGCATGTAGTATAGAATCATTTATGAACACATCACTGTCATGAAGGCAATTTTCAAAAGGGGGCCAGGTGGAGGAGGTGATAGAATGCTGTACCTTTGAGCATCTATATAACTGTAGACATTTCCCTTGGCACTTACCAGGCTTTTTGACCCATCCGAAGATAAAATGGGAAGCTGGCAAGTTGCAAAGCAAAGAACATTTGTCTTCTTTATTTCCAAGAATGCCTCTGAGCTGCACACAGTCCCGAGAAATAAAAATGATGGATGGCTACAGTCTAGTGCTTTGTTTGAAAGGGTGCCTAAAAAAAGATAAAAAGAACCTAGAATGGAGTGGAGCATCCTGTGTCTCCATACAGAGGGGCAAGGAATCATCTTACCTAGAATAGAATAGAATAGAATAGAATAGAATAGAATAGAATAGAATAGAATAACAGAGTTGGAAGGGACCTTGGCTGTCTTCTAGTCCAACCCCCTGCTTAGTCAGGAAACCCTACACCACTTCATAGAAATGGCTATCCAACATCTTCTTAAAGACTTCCAGTGTTGGGGCATTCACAACTTCTGGAGGCAAGCTGTTCCACTGATTAATTGTTCTAACTGTCAGGAAATTTCTCCTCAGTTCTAAGTTGCTTCTCTCCTTGATTAGTTTTCACCAATTGCTTCTTGTCCTACTCTGTTTGCCTTTGTGGGTGGTTGCTTTGTGACTGACCAGATCCCTATGGTAACTCTCTGCAAATGTAGAATTTCTTCTGATGGAAATCATTTGATAAAAAAATGACTTTTGGGGTGCTTACTAGTCCTGAAAAATTGGCTTCCTTTTCCTCTGAATTAGGCTGTAGATTGGTCCTTTATCCATCGATCCCATGATCAAACATTTGCAGCATCAAGGCTGATTGCAGTTCTCTTTTACTTGGGTCCTACCCTATAAACCAATTGACTTCAGTCATCCTAATAGACCTTTGAAGAAAGCAATGACATTGTCCCTTTTTCAGGCTAGGATAATTCAACTGGTCTACAAACTCTCCCACTTTTTATCATCCTTCTCAATTATAGTCACAGAAATGGAGTGGGAAGTATCACTATTTGGAACCAATTTTCAACAGTAATTAAATGGCTGTGTGGTCCAGTGGTGTATACATTTGAATGTTAAATGTTTAACATTTTTGAGATGATCAAGCAACTTCAAAAAGATGGTTCTGACTTCATGCTGTTTGAGGTATCCAACTTTTTCTTTTACCACCACAGAAATAATACAATACAGTTATTTAATTGCACAACATTGAGATGAACTAGGAAGATAATCCTGATCCTATATAACCTTGGATATAATTTTTATAAGAAGCATGTACAAAGATATATCCTTCTTGATTATTTTATAGTTAAGATATTTGCGTTCCAGGGACAGGCCATTTTTGGAAAAGTTAAAGATCATACTTTGTATTTAGAATCAACCCAATTTGAAGTTAGGGATAAGGCAGGAGAAATATTTTATTGATTTATTCATCAAATCTATATACAGTAGCTGCCCACTTCATCAAACAGCAAGCAACAATATTTGGATAAACATCACTAACACAAAAGCAACAGATATAAAAAATATAGGAATCTACTTTAAGAAATATATGGTGTAAGAAAACAAATATGCAAATCCCTAGGCAAAAAGAGGATAAACAGGGCCACCACAACAACGGTGTCCTCTAGGCAAATCTCTGGTTCTCTGAGTACCCCACGCCTGATAACATAACCAGATTTTGCTGGCCTTGTGAAATGGCAAAAGGGAAGGAGCTCATCTAATATCAGGGGGAAAGGAAGCCCCTTAAGGTGTGCATTACAGCAGAGAATGCATTTTTCTTGGGGCCCATGACATATATATCCCTAGTTTGCAGTATCCTAGAATGCCTTTCTCCTCATATTTTCTTCACAATAACAACCTTGTGAGGTGAATTGGACTGAGAGAGAGTGGCTGGCTCAAGGTCACCTGGCTGTCTTTCATGGCTAATTCAGGACTAGAACTCACTGTTTCTTGCTTTCTAGCCTGGCGCCTTAACCACTAGACCAAATATATATTTAATTTTAACTTTAAGATACAAATTGTTTCTATTTTATTGGATTTTTCTGCAAAGATTTGTTATCATTCTAAATCCTCAGGATGAGTGCATAAAAACTTTAATAAATATGTGATGTATTTTCTTCTCAATATTTGAGTTTTTCAACACAATCCAATAAAGCTTGGTATCTGAGAAAACTTAATTTTGCTTGCCATGTTTTCCTTCAGGATCAACAGCTTTATTTTTTTCTTCAAAATGTGGACTCTAATGATACTTTGATATTTCTATTAAAATATGTTCTCAAAACATTGAAAGTGTGCATTAAAATGCAAATTGGTGGTTTTATTAAAGATTTCTTTACGTTCCCCGACAATGCATTTATATGCAAATTGATGAAACGTAGACTTGGTATTAAAAATCAAGTCACATATTGCAAATTAAAATAGAGAAGCATTCTACTTTCCACAAGATCAGCAAACAACTTGAAAGTGTGTGAGAAACGGGTTAGCAAGTGTCTTGAATTTGTTCCCTGGTTACTCAATAGGAAGTGAATGGATAATGAAAATGTATTCTTATATGCCAAAAGGTCTGTATTGTTAAAAATGGAAGTTGGCAAATGGTTTGCTACTGGGCACAACCTAAGATGTTCCACAGTCCATTGTCTCCTGTCAAATATTATTATTATCAGTGATGAAGCACCCACGACTTCTGAGGACAATGAAAGAGCCTGCCCTAAGAGGTTGAGGATGCTTCATCACTGGAGGCTTTCAAGAAGAGATTGGAGAGCCACTTGTCAGAAATGGTATAGGATCTCCTGCTATAGCAGGGAGTTGGACTAGAAGATCTCCAAGGTCCCTTCCAGCTCTGTTATTCTGTTAGGTGAACTGATAATGAAAATATATTCTTATATGCCAAAGAGTCTATATTGGTAAAAATGGAAGTTGGCTTATGGTTTGCTGTTGGGCAGAACCTGAGATGCTCCACAGCCTTTTGTTTCCTGGCAAATATTATTATCCCTTTCATTTTCTCTGGTTGTTTCACATCAAAGATGAAAGTCCTTTTCTCCCATCTTGGCCATCCTAGGATGGGGAGAGCAGTTTTGAGATGATAGCAGAAACCCTGGACTTTTTATAAAGATCACTTGGTCTTGGTGATTATTTGACAACAAAGGAAATTGGTGAATATGAAGAATCCAGGTAATCATCAACCACAAGCTGCATGTTCCATGTAGATCAGGGTGTCAAAGTTGCATTGTCACAATGTCGTCACTTGACATATCGTGACTCCCCCCCTTTGCTAAATCAGCATGGGCATGGCCACATGTGACACATCTGGTCTGCAGCCCTGATGTAGACTACCTAATGCAGATTGTTGATAGACAAAGCCAATCTAAGGCAGCAAAGTTGATATTCTGCTGACTGGTCTCTCTCATGATTGCTGCTTGATTTATATCCTGGTAATATGAATCCCCAGACAAACTCCACCAATATATGGCATTTATACTATCAAGTTCACCATTGTATTATCCTATGCTGGAGCTAATTGTCATTCTTGTAACTGAAAGGATTAGCAATATATGCAAAGCTGAAACGTCAGAATATATAAAATAGAAAATTAAGAATATTAAATTTTTATAATATAGAGTTTGGAAAATGTATTTGAATTCCAACTGATTCTTCAAAATAGAACTTAAATACTGAGAGCCACTGCCCTTGAATTATCTGGCCGGAGGACTATGAATCTTTCAGTTAATTAAAAAGATGCCCTTCTTAAGGAGAGCTGATAACACAGTTTCCCCTCAGACATCAGCACCTCTTTGCAACAGTTTTATACAGAGGGATTTGAGCTGAATATTGAAATTTTTTAACTAACAGTGAGAAAGAGAATATTAGGATGCAAGAAGGATAATTTGACAGACACTTTAAAAGTGAAAAATGCAATCATTTGCAAGCTATTCCCAGGTTCTTTGAGTTATGATTCAGTCATTGATTAAACTGGCTACAGAATAGTGAGAGATCTCCATTCCCCAAATAATCTAGCTGAGATTATAATGCTTAATTTGAGTTTCATGGCAGTTTAAGAACTAGCTTCACATTATATAAGAACTTTTATTTCCTACAGCCCTCAGCTGTGATGGTTTCCCTACAAAAGCTAGAAAAACCTGCACTTTCAAACTCATTATTACTTTCAAACATTATTTTTTTTTACCTTCCCTTGGATGCCCTAAATATTTTGGGCAGCAGAGAAGAGAACCAAGGAATCCCCAGCAGTTTTCTTTTTCCTTTTCCAAATAAGTTTATTAGAAATCATAACAAAACAAAATCTATACAAGAATATAAAATAGTGTGAAAAAGAAGTAACTTTTCCTGTCTTCCCAACAAATACACATAATTTAGGTAAATTTATCACCATCTCTTAAATTGCAACCTATAGTCTCTTCATCCCAGATTTCATGTCTTAACTAAAAACAGAATCTAAATTCTCATCATACATTCCTTATCAGCAAAAGTTGAATAAGACATAAGTAATTACTTATCTTAACCTGCACCAAATAAGCCATTCTTGTATTCCATACCTATCCTTTTAACAATCTCAATTCTTGATCCCCACCTCAAAGAAAACCCTACACCTTGATTTTTTGTCATCTTTTTGTCCTTCCTCAAAAGATCTATCAGTCCTTTAGCAACTCTGTTTTGTAAATCCAATGAAAGAAAATTCTCCTCTTTTTGGGGTGGGAGGGGTGTGTGACTCCTCAGAATGTCCTTCAAAACTTTAACAGATCTCTTTTGTGCATGCTGTCAAAAATATCTCTTTTCTGGTTTCAAGTTGTATTGAAGCATCATCTGGTTTCATCTGAATGTCCAATACATTCTTTTTCTGCATCTTTTGCTTTGCTTGCCATATTTATATCCGTATTCAGATTAATTTCAAGCTTCTCCGAGGTATCTTGTTCTTTTTCCATTGCATCCTTAACTGTCCATTTAGCAATCATTTCTGAGTTTCATTTGACAAAAATCTTCATAATTTTTTTCATTAGTATTACATCAAAAAGTCCACTCTTAGATTTCCTTACATTTTTTTAACTTCTAGCTGCCTCTTGGGTCCAACTCTTGTGCCCAGTTTTTTAAAGTCCCATTATCCCATCTTGTTTTGGTTAGTGAAAGTATAAACAATGTCACTCTCTTATTTATTTATTTATTTATTTATTTATTTATTTATTTATTTATTTATTTATTTATTTATTTATTTATTTATATGATGATAGATGATAGATGATAGATAGATAGATAGATAGATATAGAGATATATGCCTTTAATCTATTACTGAACATATTTCTAAGCAAGCCTTTTGCTGTTTAATCCCCAAAGTATTATTTTTCAAAAGCTTTTTAAACTGCATTTAAAAATCCTTTCTCTATGGAGAAATCAACTCACCTGGTGAATATAATATAACTTGCTCTAAAGAAAACGGGAAAAAATCACAAATCCAAAGTGATTCATAACTGAGGTTCGTCTTCCTTAATGTCTTAAAAAGACTATGTTAATGACTGTGAGCATAGATGATCCCTTCCTTGACTCCCAGCTGCTCAACTCACAAGCAAACCACAAAATAGTGATTCCTGTGGTTTACTCACGATAAGCTGCTATAAGGAGTCACAAGGGCTACTTCAAAGATTTCTCCTTAATCCAGAGAGAATTTTGTCAGCCAGAATCTTGTATTCCATACCAATCTCCATTGTAATGCCATCCTCTGCAAAGAAGATGCTTAACTTGCCTTGACTTTTGGAGGCAAAAGTCTTCAAAACCTTTGGAGGACTTTGGACCCCTGCACTTTTCAACTGTTGGAAGAAAACAGATACTTCTAAAAAAGGAGCAAATGCTTCCTATCTTTGTGGCAAGGCAATTAAGGATGTGTGAAGCCATGTAAATTGCCTTGATCTGCCTGATATTACAATGGAGCAGAATGCAGCAGTGTCATATCATGACATTACTGTTTATGCTAGATTTTGATGGTAATATACTGCGATATCTGCTCCACCAGTAGCACCAGGGAGGATGCCAGTCACTGTGGATGACAAGTGAAGAGGAGAGATAGGTCAAAACAGTGTTGTCATTGGCAGCATTCCTGATGTCTTTGGCTTAAAAGAACAATTATTAGAGCATATAACTCTAGAGTTATCTGGAGCTGGAGCTTCAAGGTCTACTTCATAGTTATTGTCACATTGATATCTTAGCTTCCTTTAAGAGTCTCAGGACAGTAATTCATGTAAGCAATCTAATGTGATTTTCAAAACAGACTTGTGCAGTCAGTTGAACTGAGACTAGGTGACTCAGCCAATCCATCACAGGTCTGTTGGAAGCTAAATTATTGTGTGTCAGTTAGATTTCTATCTGCATGTCTATGTACAGAGTGCAGATATTTGCAACTCTATATACAGATCCTTTCTTGCAAACTGGAACTATAATCATGCAGCACCCCTGGAAGTTACTTGCCCAAAGCCTTCCTCTCTGGAGACACAAATAGCAAACAGCTGGCAACAGAAAGACTAGCTTGTCAAAGCATTATGGAAAATGTATGGATATGGATTTTGGGTACTCATGTTGCTCAGCCACAATGGTGAAATTCAGAAAATTTTACTACTGATTCTGTGGGCATGGCTTGATGGGTGTGGCAGGGGAAGGATACTGCAAAATCTCCATTCCCACCACACTCCAGGGGAAGGTTATTGCAAAATCTCCATTCCCACCCCACTCTGTGGCCAGCCAAAGGTGGTATTTGCCAGTTCCCCAAACCACTCAAACTTTCTGCTACTGGTTCTCCAGAACTTGTCAGAACCTGCTGAATTTTACCCCTGCTCTGCCATTTATATTGCTAGCAGGACTGCTTTGAAACCAGAGTGAAATTTAGGTAAGCCATGGAATTTGATAGTTTGCTCTTAAATATTGGCTGATTCTACAGTTGTAGTGTGATCTGCTGTGAATGTCTAGCCCAGGGGTGTCAAACATACAACCAGTGGACTGGATGAATCACACGCTGGCCACACCAGATTTAGTGAAGAGGGAAAAAAGTCACGATACTTCATGTGACCATGCGGGTTTGAGACCCCTGGTCTAGCCTCTTGCTCCCTTGTATGCTGTAGCTCTTGAGCATAGTCTTCCATTTGGGTAAGATGCAGGGGTGGGTTGCTGCTGGTTTTACTACCAGTTCGCAACCCATGTGCACTGTTCAATGTAAATTTTGTTCTTTGCACATGCACAGAACAAATTACAGTGAACTGCGCACATGAAGTCACTAAAAAACAAAATGGCGGCAGCCCAGCAGAGGCGAGGGAACCAATTCAGGGACTGTGGCAGGCCTGGGTTGCTGCTGGTTCTGAGACCCAGGCCTGAATTCCGCTACCGGTTCAGTCAAACTGGGCCGAACCAGGAACAACCCACTTCTGGTAAGAAGGCTGCTTAATTAGAAAGTGGTCTGTATTGATCCTTGTTATGAAAAAAAGGGATTATCTTGTACTTGCTTTACAAGAGTTATTTGGCACAAAAGGAACAGAAAGAGAATCTTATCTTGAGCCTCCTTAACCTTTGCACCTAGCCTTGGTGTCTCTCTGTGTATAATACTGCAGGCAGAGCTGTTTTCCACATCAGTTGGATAAATCGGCTAGGTCAAAAATGATAGCTGTCAAAAGGGACCACTTGTTTGAAATACAGAAAAACTCATTTTGCTCTGAGTTGAGGTATTGGTTAAGAAACATAATAACTTTACCTTATTGCTTACTCTTCTTAATAATGTGCAATACAGCTGCACATTTTGCTTTAACAAAACCAGCTAACATCTCATCTGCCCTGACTATAAGCACAATCTATTGTTTTAGCTCACTGAACAACAAAAGTTCTAAAAGCAATTTTATTCTTGACTGGCACAACTTAGTTTAAAAAAGCAGATTTTTAATATATATAAAAAATAGCTAAAGTTAGGAAAAATGTGTCTAATAATCCAAGGATGGCTACATCATCCCAAATCATGATTGGAACAATTTCATAAAGAGCTCTGAATTCTTTTGAACCATATTCTACAACATATACAGTATTTGCACACCAATCTTTGACGGGTTGTACTAATTAAATTATTTTTATTTCTCATTCTTGTGTCATTATTACTATCACTTCTTATAATGGCCCATATACCTTATGAAAATCAATTTGTCTTCAATATACCCTTTGATTGTTTTAATGTAGATCTATATTGTTTGCCATACAATTTCTATAGGAATACTTCTTATAGAATATGATGGTTTTTGGTAAAGTTGGTTAAAGTTCTTAAATTCTTCAGTGTACATGGGTAAGTAAATGGAGATGAGGATAAATTATCTGCAATACGATGGTCACAATCATGCCTGATTTAGGATTATTGATCTGGAAGGACAAGATATGTAGGAACCAGGGGTTTCCCTGTCAGATATGGTAGTTATATAAATTGACAACAACTTCTCACCTGTAAGCTACTAATTACGATACCAAATATCTGTTAATTCCCAAGGATAGGAGTAGAAACCACGACTTTAAATACCTAAGTGTATGAAAGCCCTTTACATGCTTTACACTGGAAGTTATGAATCACACTATCTTTGACTTGCAGCTTCTTGCATGGCTAATTATCTTCCATAGTGACTCCCTCAGGTCCCAACTGCGTAGTGCAAGGATGTCTGAAGGCTGAATGACACAGAACACATTCATTCTATTCAAATTCATTCTATGAGCAGATTCATAAAACATAGAATCATAGGACTGGAAGGGATCTCAGAAGTCTTATAGTCCAATCCCTTACTCAAGGAGGAGATCTTACACCATCACAATCAAATGGTTGTTCAGTCTATTTCTGAAAACTTCCAGTGAAGCATCTACAACTCCAGGAGGCAAGCTATTCCTGATTAATTGTTCTTACTATCAGAAAATTTCTCCTTACTGCTAAGTTGGATCTCTCTTTAACAAGCTTTGGCCCACGACTTTCCATTTACGGGCAGGTAGCCAGGGTTGAAACCTGGAATGAAAGCAAACAGGGAATTATACAACTACTACAAATGCTTGTGTGATTCATGTATTGTGATCTGGATACATGGAATGGGGCTAAAAGTTCATTTTTCCATTAGATCTCTCTGTTCCTTTTGTCAGTATGGAGAGTCAGTATTATTACCCAAAGATACTGAGTTCTGAAAAGAAGTGCCTTTTATGTGTCCTTGAATGTAATTCTTAATATAGGTTCTGTAACTTAAAGAGGGAAAAGCTAGGAAATTGAAAACAAGCACAAATTTTTCCATTTCTGACAATATGTATATGAGATTCTTTTTTTAAAAAACTTTTTTATGCAATTGATCTTTCCGGTGTCAGAAAAAGTCAGACACTAGGGAGATATTTATGGCAATATTCTCCCTATCCCTGTATCATATTTAGTATATCAAAGTATCTATACTCTTTTTTTCCAAATATGTAGAGATGTCCTTATTTTTAGACATAATGTTTTTTATCTGCATGGAATAAAATTTTCATTGTTATTTCTTAACAGCAGGGAGAGAGTCCTTGAATCTCAGTAAATAAATATATCTTTGAGGATTTACCTTCCAAACAAGCCTGTGATTCTATAAATCATTATAGAATGATTTGGTCTTATCCAGCTAAATTCATAGCCAGAAAAATAGCATTTGGAGTTAGTCACTGAACTAAATGGAGCTTCTTTCTAAATGGGTATATTTAGTCGTACTTTGTTCAGTTCTACTTTAGTGCATTTGAGTAAGACTAACCAAACATATTGGATACTGGAAGCCAAAAAGATTTTCAGTAAAAAAAAATTGCAAGCCAATGAGGTCTACTTCTAACAATTCCAGAAAAAATACCATATATTAATGAGAACAATTATCCCCTAACTCCTTTGCAGGAATAAAAGAATCAATATGGTTAATTTATTTGCCCTATTCATGAAGCTGAATATGTCTCTTATGACAGGAATGGAATCGGTCTACAAATTTCTTTGATTCATTTCACTTTGAAAACTTCTGTCTATGGTAAACAGGTCCTTTAAGCAGCTTCTTGCCGTGCATTCTCTCAGGTATTAAAACATTCACTGGCTGATTATTTTTTCTTGACATGCAATCTGTTTCTGTGGAGGATGAACTTGAAGAATGCCAAAGTGCCTACTTTTCTTTGAAGCATTTTGCTTATAGAAAGTTTTAGAATTGTTAGTGCAGTTTTGATTGACATTCTCAAACTTATTTTTTTTAAAAACTGATCTGAATTTCTGTTACAAAATATTGTTTTCTTGGAATGAGTTGAACTTTTCAGTCTATTTGGCAGATTAATTATTTCTTCTCATCCAGGACTGGAACAAGAAAGAAGGATGGTTAGAGATGTTTCTACTAGATTAACTGAACTCTATCAAGAAAATAATCAGACATCCCCTGTACTTAGTCTCATCTAATCTATTCCTAATCAAGAAATAAATTGGACCATGACCACTTATGTAAAACCTTTACTTATGGTAAAAGTAAAATAGGGTAAACAAAGAAGCAACAAAGAGTGGCAATTCTCTTTGTTTCAAAGCCACTGAGAAATCTAACAGAACTAAGACAGGCCTGGGAGGGTGGTAGAGTGAGAATTAATACAGTGGTGGAGGCAGAAGCCTTCATGGAAAAACACAAGAACCTTCTAGACGAAACAAGAGACAGTGCACAAGATATGAAGGGGGGAGGAGCCATGGCTCAGCCAACAGACAGGGGAGAGGAGGCAGCAATGAGACTTATGTCACAGAAAGGAATTAAAAGTACATTGCAATTGTTAATATAATGAAATGGTTAGAAGTGATATAAAGTATGATTGAAGATGTTAAAGAATTTGAAGTAAATTTAAACTGCTAATATGTATGTAATAATGATATTCTGATATATATGAAATAAGAGAGAGATGTAAGATCCCGGGGAAGCATCACCTTCCATATCATGCAGCTGTCAAAATTTTTCTCCACACCTATGTATCCTTTCCCCCAAAATATTTGTAAAAACCAATAAAACTTAAAAAAAAAAAAGAACTAAGACAGGGAAACTACCCCCATCCAGATCCTGACAAAGATCATCCATGAGTGTGACTTAAAGTTGATTGTATATGCTATTCTGTGACAGATACAATCAACTTTGGTCACACTAATGGATGGTCTTTGTCAGGATCTGGATAGGGGTAGTCCTGTCTTGTTTCTCTAAGATTTCTCAGTGGCTTTTAATAAAATTGACCATAGAATACTTTTGATCTGACTTCAAGAACTATTTTACAATGATTTTATTCCTCCACCCTTGTAGATCAGTTGCAGTGGTTGATGATAAGAGGGATTAAATTTACCCAATGCTCTCTTGTGGGGGCTACAGGGGACAATCCTGTTGCCCCTAATATTTAGTATTTACACGAAATCCCTGGGTGAGATTATCCATCAGTTCAAAATGCAGTACCATTAGTGTCATGATGATAGTCAGTTTTATAACATCAGTTCTGGGTTTGGCTGGTAATGTCCTGGTGGTTGCTGGTTATAAAGGTCTGGATTTGTGAGAGCAAGCTAAAATTGAATTATGCCTAGCAAGGCATAATTATTGTTTGTTCACTGAGATTCTGCCTGTGCCAGTGCCTGTTGATGGTGAAGCACTGCCCCTGAAGCAACAAGCCCATTACTTGGGGGTCTTTCTGAACTGGTGTGCTGTTGTGCAAATCCCTTGATAATACAAGCCAACTTTAGGACTGTGCTTACTAGCTTGAATTGGAAAAAGCAGCTGGTGAATCCTTACTTTTAGGAAGTGTGGGAAGCCGAGGCACACAAGTGCTGCTTTCCAGTAGCAGTGCTAGTTCTTTGAAGTGGTTTAACTGCGTTCAGTAGGTACTGTTTTCAGACCAACATGGTCCAGAATTTATTTCACTCATGTATGTTTCAATTCACAGCTTAAACTTAATTTTACAAACTGTTTTGAATCTTAAATGTTTATCTGGGTGGGGAGGGCACTGAGAGTTTTAATCCTTGCAACCTATAGGGTGAATCAAAAGGAGGGGCTATGCAAGATACCCTCTTTGATGTGGCCCCTGGTTAATTTCCAAACTTCTGAAAGGTTAAAAGTATTATTGGAAATGGATTTTGTCTAAATAATATCAATAGAATTTGGAAACTTCTGTTTGAATTAAGCGTTTGAGAATGTCTAAGGTAGGGGTGTTAAACTCACATTGTCACGTTGTCATGTGACATATGATGACTTTTCCTCCCTCTGCTAAATGGAGTGGGCATGGCCAGCACATGACGCATCTGGCCCACGGGCCACAAATTTGACACCCCTGGTCTAAGGGATACTAGTAATAATGGTTATTCTATTTCTTTTTTCTAGCTAAAATAAGGTAATGTGCAGTCAAGATGTCCTGTGTTGAGGTTGTGATCTCAACAGCATCATAAACCTGAGGCTTTACTTCTTCCAGTAAGTTTAGAATTGAAGAATTGGCATCTTGATGCAATGTGTATTTGCACGCTATGATTTAGAACAGGCAACCAGGTGTGTAAATTGCTCCTTTCAAAACAGAAATTATATACACACAGTGACTTTGAAGATATGAAGTCACTTTATGTGTATTATTCAGAGAAAAACCACCATTTCTACCCATGGATAACCTTTATGAATAATGCTGTAATTTCTGGTTTTATACTTCAGAATCATTTGCTGGGCAAAAATATAGTTCAAGAAGGGAAATGTGGCAAATGGAACTGCAATACATTTTTAAAATCAGTTGTAAAGAAATGTTCCTAACCTCCATCTCAACATTTTTATATAATCTAAAAATTTAAAGGTACATAAAATGTTCATACCCTTGAATTGGCTATATATCACCATACACAAGTAGCAATAGCATTTAGACTTATATACTTACCTGTGGTGCTTTACATCACTCTCTGAGTGGCTAACAATATAAGCATTATTTGCATATTGCTCCCATCAATCTGGGTTCTTATTTTACCCACCTTGGAAGGCTGGAAGGGTGAATCAACCTTGAGCCGATCAGGATGAAACCTCCAGGCTATGGGGAGAGTTTGCCTGCAATACTGCACTTAACCATTGCCACCAAAGCCCCTTATATATGCCAAGTGAAACTCTAGCTCCACATGGGAAAAGAGAAGATGCTTTTCTCTGGATTTCTCTTGCATGTGTGAGGAGCAATGGAAAAAAAGAGAGAGAGAGAATAGTGGTGGTGTGGAGGAACTGAAGTGGGCAGTGCCTTTTCACATGAAGTTTTCAAGATAGCAAACAAGCATGGTCTAATGGGTGAATTAATTTAGACTTACTCAACTTGGTTTCTTAACTTATGCTAAGATACTTGGCTCAGAATTCCCACCTAGCATGTTATGCTATGTGGGAATTCTGAGTACATAAAGGCAATGGACTTGCAGGCTCTTCAAAATCTGTAGAAATGTAGACTCTGAATATTTTGATATAGACCTTATCAATATCTTATCACACTTCCTATGAATGATAATTATTTGTGTGTGTGTGTGTGTATGTGTGTGTGTGTAAAATCTCCCCAGCAAATAATATGCATATCTTGACTATTTTAGGAATAATAGAGGAAGTTAAGACTATGGTTTGGTTCAAAGTCATGGCACTCTTTATTGTACCAAAAAAATCCATGGCACTATGCAACACACCTAATTTTACTAAATACACTAAAATTAAAATATCCAGAGTCATGGACCTCATCAACTTCTCTCTCACTATCTATTTTCAGTTTGATGGACAAATATGCCAACATATTGTTTTTTAAAAAACCATAGGATCATCACGTTCAGGACTCAGCAGAAACACTAATGCAATGTTTAGAAAATATAGCACTCCTATACATGCAATCAAAAGTATGGATCTGGTATGTAGATATTAATAAAAAAGAAGACATGTGAAACTATGAACAACCCCCCCAAAGGGATATAATTCGCAACAGTTGGAGAAAGCAGTAACATACTAGTCTTTCTGGATATCCTCATCAGCAGAAGAAATAGGGACAAATTACAAACACAAGTCTATCGAAAAACACCCACATTCACCAAGTGCTCCACTACCAAAGTAACAACCCAACCTCCCACAAAAGGATGTGTACAAGGACATTATTCAATGAGCACAAACACAGTGTAGCAAGCCAAAAATCAGAAAGAAGAAACAGACTGCCTATATAACATTTTCAAACAAAATAGATACACACAGAACTTTATCAAAAAGTATCTAACCACACAACTACTATAGCATAACCAACACCAGCTATGAAAAGATAACACTGCCTTACATCCAAAAATCACCAACTGTCTGTTTCAACACAAGGCATCTCCACAGCACACAAACCAACTAAAGACCTCCAAAATATCTTAAGTAAACCAAAAGATCCACTAGCCCAGGAAGAAAAAGCAGGAGTCCTCTACAACGTACACTATAAGGATGATAAAAGCCACTATGTAGGATAGTCAGAAAATTAGGCCAAGCTATATTAAAAAATGATAGGGAATTCCTGGAAGCTTGGCAATGAGACAAATTAGTCATTAATAGGCATATAGAGATAAGCAATTTTTACATACATTTCAAAACAGTACAATAAAAATGCTAAAAAGGAAACTAAAAGACCAGAACACTTCCTGGCAAGCAATCAACATCCTGACAAGCAGAGATTAATACCAGGATTAATACCACAGAAGCAATCAAGCAATAAACAATAGCCCAGTCAAGGAACTACCTAGGAGAAAACATCATCTCCACTAACACTGATAGGAGGAGTTAGTGTATATAATGGAGAGCAAACTACACTCCCTTCCAACACTAATGAAATGTCTTTACAAAAACAACCATGTTCAGAGAACACCAACGAATCTACAGTTCAGCCATGTACTTGTGCTACATATATTCTCTTCTACTGCACCTTAGTTCTAGCTTTTGTTTAGGGAAAATTTGGATGCAATTATCTGTTGTCTTTCTGCTTTACTCATTAGTAATTCAAAATTTCTTACACACACACACACACACAAACACACACACACACACTTCTATCAACCAGAACGTAACAATTATTTCTAGATGGCTGGTTTTTTTTTTAAAAATGTGGCTATTACCCTATTCCTTTTGAGGAATATCCATATTGAAGCATTAAAAACAATTCAGTTTACAAAAATCAACCTGCTTAATCATTGTGACCTATATAATAATGGACAAATGCATTTTGTAGCATATTTTAAGAACATCATTTAGTACTTAGCAACAGCCACTAATTTGACTTTTTAAACTCTAGGGAAAATGATTACGAAGCATGCTTGGGGAAAAGTGTCAGAAATTGTGCAATGAAAGTAGATTAAGGGATAAAAGCATCTGCCTAATATGTTGGAAAAGTGGTATGAAAAGAAGCCACAGTGTATTTGGTTGAATGTGTTCAACCATGTTATTCAACAATGCACCTTACATTTGCATTCCAGCTTGGAATAAGTGGTAATGCTCTCAAGATAACAGCTGAAAAGCCAGGGATTAGGTTGCTTGGAGATGTAGTGAAGGTAGCAGACACAACAAATTATGTTGTAACTTCTCATTTGGACTTTTCGTACAATTAACAAACAAACAAACAAATAAAAAGACCCCTGATCTACTGTAAGCCAGAGTGTTATTGCCACATTTTGCTGTAGTAATAATAATATTGAAACTACAGCAGTTTCGAATAAATTCTTATTAAAGTTGTATAGGATCCACCAAGAATCTTGACATTTTAGGGCAGCAATGCTAGATATGCAAAAAAAAAAATCTTTGCCATGAGTTGGGCAGCAAATTAACTTAATGAATGAATGAATGAATGAATGAATGAAGGAAGGAAGGAAGGAAGGAAGGAAGGAAGGAAGGAAGGAAGGAAGGAATGTTTTTCTATATGATCATGGCATGATGAGGCCATAAGGTCAAATGCAAAAAATAGATGTGTTAGCTTCCAATTGACATTTGGTTGATCTCTGTCTTTTGCTCTATCTTCAATCCAAACATTTTAACAAGCTATTTCAAATCAAGTAGTATGCAAGGTTGAATCCCATATGGCAAAATTACAGCAGGAAAAATAAACTGCTGTGTTGTTCAAGCTCATTAAATGTAGGAATAATCTTAGCAGATTTATATTTTGCAGAAGCAAAATATTACATTTCAGATGATAGAAAAATCACATATGTGTAATTAAAACCGAACTGGCTTTCAACATGCTACCTTGAGCAGTTGATACATTATTAGAGGATTATTGTATTTTCTCAAAAATGATTAATAGTTAAATAATCTGCAGTCATTAATATTTTTCTTATAGTAGATGACAGGAATAAATTTTGTTTCATTTACAAAGTCTGATATTAAAAAAGAAGCAATACCAAAGACAGTCACAAGTTTTTAAACATCTAGGCCTTTCCAATGTCTCTCTCCTTTTTCCTTTTCTTGTTACAAATTTTAAAAATGCTGTTGGGGAACAGGTGGCAAAAATATTACTAAAACAGGTGGCAAAATAATGCTAAAACATTTCTACTCTATAGTTTTTTGTGGAGCTGGTTTAAGCAGTAATGCTTTATACAAAAATGCATGTTTATTCAGACAGATGTTCTAATTCTCTAAAACATATAATACGTTCAAATTGCTGAGGTGCTATCTTTTAGCTGTGATTCAAAACTAAAGTGTTGTTGTATTAATCTCTTGATGTGATATTTTATTTCCTACTGTTCAAAGTTATAAATGTTAAACTATTGTTACTTCTACTACTGCAACCCCCACTACTGCCATCACCACTGCACTGCTGCTGAAAGTTGTCTAGTCAATTGTTTCTCTGATTCAGTGGCAACATCCCAGCTCTCCTGCCCAAAAAGGAGACTTTCAATAGCCATGCTTTTTATAGCAACAAGCATCCATCCCAAAGATAGGGTGGGTGTCAGTCATTTGATAGGCCTAGTATGATGCAAACCATATAAACTGGCTAACGTTGTTGCATCTTGGCTATCAGCAACCAATTGTGTCATTTATGGGATGAAGGATGAGTCATTTTGCCAGGAGGTAGAACAAGCAAGAGCAGAAGCAGAGATTTTTAGTCTTGCTGCACTATCTTCAGCCACAATCTGGTTCCATTCTGAGCTGTGAAAAGGCAGGGAGGGAAAATTTACCTTTTGGTTCCACTTTCTTTATTAGCTAAACTAATACAACAATTCAACATATAGATTGAAGGTTATTAATAAGGCAAATACTTACATGCAGTGAGAGATTTTGCCATGGAGTTCTTGTCTAAAATCTGGAGCAAAGAATAAGAGAATCCATAGAAGTAGTTGAAGGAGATAAAACCTAAGCCAGTAGCTGATAATTGCAGCATTCAGAGCCAGAGAAGCTTATGGAACTGAATCCCATGGTCCAAAGCTGGTTATCAATCCACAAGAAAAGGAGTCAGAAAGAACTAGAAACTTTAAGTTAGCAGAAAGCAAGTTGAAAGGAAGACAAGTATTTCCAACAAGGAAGAAAGTCTCAGGAATGTCATCTTATAGCAAGATTCCCTGGCCTTGTTTGATTGAAAGAGTTGACACAATTGTCTTCAAGGATTTGGATCATATGGCTCATTTAAACTGCCATCTTGTTTCAGGGCTAGGCACTTGGCCAAAGTTTGAATCCATCCATCCCCCACCAGAGGTGGTATTCAGCAGGTTCTGACCAGTTCTGGAGAACTGGTAGCAGAAGATTTGAGTAGTTCAGAGAACCAGTAAATACCACCTCTGACTGGCCCCTCCCACATCTATTCTCTGCCTCCTGAGCAGTGGTGAAATGCATTTTTTTTTACTACTGGTTCTGTGGACGTGGCTTGGTGGGTGTGGCAGGGGAAGGATACTGCAAAATCTCCATTTCCACCCCACTCTGGGGCCAGCCAGGGGTGGTATTTGATGGTTCTCCAAATTACTCAAAATTTCCACTACTGGTTCTCCAGAACCTATCAGAACCTGCTGAATTTCACCCCTGCTTCCAAGTCCCAGCTGATTGGGAGGAAATGGGAATTGTGCAGTAATCTTCCCCCTGGAATGGGGAGGGAATGGAGATTTTACAGTATCCTTCCCCTGCCACACCCATCAAGCCATGCCCACCAAGCTATGCCATGCCATGCCACACCCACCAAGCCACACCCACCAAGTCACACCCACCAAGTCACACCCAAAGAACTGGTAGTAACAATTTTTGAATCCCTCCACTGTCCCCCACCTTTGCTGAATCAAACTCATTCATTATAGAAACTGCCTCAAGTGGCTGAGTGCCCATTGGCTTCCTTGTTATATGCTGGCAATATCCAATTTCAAACTCAGAGAAGTTTATGATGCCCAAACAGTAATTTGTGAAGACTTTTCTGTTTTTTCTTTGATTGTAGTTAATGTTAGGTGAATAGTCATAAAACTACTACTATCCATTATTTGATTATGAATCTACTTGTCATCAGTGAGACTTATTAGCTTAACATTGGCTCATCTTATTTCAAACAGATAGTTGGTGCTCCAATGAAACAGCATATTTTGCATTGCAGATTGGTTTCTAAATCAGATTCAAAATTATTTGAAGCTCATGGGGTCCTGCCAGTATAATACAATGTTATGTCATCTCTCACTTGAATATTTCTATACTCAACATATTGTTCATGTCAAACTTTGACATGTATTCACTCTGCATTCACTTTTGCTGCTTCTCACTTTGCCAACAAACCATGGGGGGAGGGGAGGGGAGGGAGAATTGGAATGTGGATTTTAAACATCAAGCATTCAAGCCACGGGAACCAAGACCACTTCAGCAGGTATTTGCCAGATTTTCAAGTTATTTTCTCACAACAATATTGTGAACTCAATTAGACAATGTGACCTGCACTAATAGTAGAGAGGGAGTATTCTATACTTTAATTATATTGAATTGCATGGGAATTAGCCAGAGCTGGTTTTGCTTTAATTCTGTGCCAAAATGATGTACCCAATAAAGTTTTGCATAAAGAGGTTGGATCTTCTCAAGAGTGCTTGCTTGGTTGAGTTCATCAGTCGGAACCTTGACAGTTATCTCTGAACTAAACAAAATGTTATTAGACCTACATCTGAAGTCCCCAGAGTTATTGGTCCTGGATACTTTCACTATGAATACTATTGACAGTTATCATCGGTAATATGTATTTTTGGGAGACTATATTTTATTTACAGTTCTTACAGAATGTAAAAAAAAACTATTTGTATTTGGGGTGGTTTAGATGTGGTTTGTCAATAAATTTCTTAATGATTGAGTGCAGACTGATATTCTTATCAAGGACCAATCATTATCTACTGCAATGCCTGATTTAAGAAAAACATCCTCCATTAGCTTTACCCAAGAAGCAAGTCAGATGTGGCAATTTTCACCTTACTCAATGAGCTTTCAAGAGTCCCAGCCTTTTGGCCAGTATTCTAGGTATAACAGCATAGCTGACTGATTCCCAAGTAGTTTCTTACTCAGGGATATTCTCATAATTCACCCTTCTAATTGGATGACCTCTGAAAAATGAAATAAAAGCAATGAAGACTGAAGTGTTCTGGAGATTTATTTGCTCCTATGCTTATTGTACATGCCTTATTGCATTTTGCTTGCAATATGTTAGGGTTCTTGTGATGGTAAAGAAGCTTTTCTTATAAACATGACAAAGAATCATTTAGAAGGCTTCTTTGGAGTTCTGCACAGTCTATTAAATTCAATCTGTTAAATAACCCAAACAGAGCTATCCATTCAGTGCTTGGAGAATTTTCCTCCTCCTGTGCTGTTATGGTCAGATTAGAACTTGCTTTCTTCTAGCTCTCATTACAGATTTATATCTGAAAAACAGCAGAATTGGACCTTCTCTGGGCTGTTTCAGGAAGACTGATTAATAGAACTAGATGGGATTCTGAAGTATCTCAGTTGAACTTGGCTGCTTCAATCTACCTGACAGGTGATTGATCTATTCATGAGGCTAGAGATTAATGCCTCCTTTAAGGATGGATAGTCTTTCTTTCTGGTTTGAAATTGCAAGTGTAAAGTTGCTGAGCAAGAAAACACATATTGATTCTTCTGTATGCTCAAGTTCATCAGCAAATGTTTGCCCCACCTCTACCCTATTTTTAGGGAAGTTAAATGTAAATATGGTGCTTGAGATGCTGAGATCTATCTGAATTGGATTTTTCAATCAACATCAGTCTGGGATTACAACCCAGTGACTTCCTTTTGTCAGTGAACAAAAGCCATCTGTCAGATCCACTGATGGCATTCAATACTATTAACCATTGGTTGGCCAAATTTTTGCCCAATTCCTCTCATGTTGGAAGAGTAGATCTGGTTAATAAAGATGAACACTTCCCTGGCCTTGTCACTGCAGTATTCAATGGAGTTCATTCCTTTCATATTTAATGGTAAGTGCAACCACTGGAAAATCTTGTTAAATTTCAGGGGTTGTGGTAATCAGCGACATCCAACTTTATATTTCATGGGTTCAGATTTGCATAGCATTGTGTCCATGTTGTTTCAGTGCAGAGCTGATGCTTGCACCTGAATGATTGGAAAATGCTTGAAGCTCAATATTTAGATAACTGATTTGCTGGAGATAGATAGGTGAGCAACTAGGAAAACAGACACAGGAGATTTATGGCATGTCATCCTTGGGAATCAATCTAAAAAATTTGCCTGAGGGTCAGGGCCCAGATGTCATCTTAAGGCAATCTGTTACTATGTCATCTCAGATGGGTGATATGGTTTGAAGCAGCTTCTGTCAATTGCGGCAATTATAGGAGATAGGTGGGCATATTAATTCTTTAAATAAATAAATATGGACCCACAGTTTAGAATCTTCTGCTAGAGGAACTCTGCTAGAGAAAAGTTCCCTGAGGATGGGAACAAATCCAAAAGCTCAGAAGACTAAACCTCTGGTCCTGGTGACCGACCCAGACTGGACCCTGCAAGATTATCCTGGGACACATATAATCTTCTGCTTCTCACAGGGAGGGACTCCTCCGGGTCCGTCCACCAAGCAATGCCAACGGGCGGCGCCTAGGAATAGAGCCTTCTCTGTGATGGGCCCAACCCTCTGGAATGACCTCCCCCCCGACATCAGAACTACTACCGACCTCCGCTCCTTCCGACAAAAACTTAAGACTCACCTGTTCCAATTAGCTGGCCTGGCCCATTTATAGTCCCATTTATACCTCCTGGCAAATATTTTATCCTGGGATAGTTTTTAGGGGTGTTTTTTTAATGTATTTTTAAATTTTTAAAATTTTAAATCTAACTAATTATTGTACAGTAAACTATTGCTACCTCCTCCAGCCACATCTATATTTATTTTATATTTATATTATGTATATTTATTGTTTTTAATATGACTGTACACCGCCCCGAGTCCCTTCTGGGAGAGGGGCGGTCTAGAAATCAAATAAAAGTTAAAGTTAAAGTTCTCATTTTTAACTTTCATAATTTCTTTCTTTATTTTTAAAGACTAAAGAATGGTACAATTTTCAGTCAAGCACTTATCTTTACTACCCTTCTCAGCTCCAAATTGCTTCTCTGAAAATGATATGAAATAGAAGTCACAGATTTTCTTTTTTACTATTTCCATTGCCAGGAAATATAATCATATTTAATGCATACTGATCAACAATGTAACATACAATATATTTTTCTTTTAAATCAGCTTGTTTGTGTTTCCACACAAAGCCCCCCAAGCTATACAATTTATTTTCAAAGTAACAGGCAGAAAAAAAAAACACCCAGTGTAATATTTACATCATGTATTCCTCAAGGAAGACCCATCAATATTGCGGAAGTCTTATGTAGTTAATTATTTTGGCATCTTTTTATTTTGAATAGATGCTTTCAGAGGGAAGGAATGATTCAGAAGAGACTTGGTAATTCAGACAGAATTTATGGCATTTGATCTTTCTTCAGCCAACTGGTATTCTAATATATAAAATGTCAATCCTTCTCAGAGATGCTTTTAAAAAAATCAAATATGCAGCTGAAATGCATGATGTACTTTTACAGTTAGAAAAAAAGTGGTGGAAGATTATTACAATATATGATAACTGTGGTGATATTAACATAGGCACTGAGATGGAAAGATTTGATACTACTCGCTATGAAGGAACGGCTAGTGAAATTGACAGATTTTGCTGAAATGGATAAATTGACTTCTTTGATTAGAGAAAATACACAATCTACATTTATTGGAGACTGGAAGTCTCTTATGGACTTATTGTGTAAAAATAAAGAATTTGTGATTTGTGTCTTAGGATAGATTATAGAAAGAAGAATAATGCAATGTTACTTTAGAGAAATTAAAATATATTTGTACTTATAATGCTGTGGAGAAAGAAGCAATTTCTTAATATGTTTTTTTTCTTTCTTTCCTTTCTTCAACTTTTTTCTTTTTCTTTTTTTGAGTTCTTTTTCTTTTTTCTTCCTTATTTTATATTCGTTTGTATTAATCTTCTTGTCTAAAAGTTTTAATAAAAATTATATACCAAAAAACAAAGTGTGTGAGACAGTTTTATGTCAGAATTCTAAACAGATAAACGAAACATATCCTTTCTCATATCATTTACTTTCTTGGCTAAAAGTTTCCATCTCTTGCGGAAGCTTTCCATATTAGTAATTACATATGCTGCTAATTAGCATGGAGATGATTTCTTCTTAAGGAGCTTCCCAATTTCCTGAACCAGCATCTGTTTTGTAAATCTTAATAGATGGTAAATGCCACCACAGAGAGAAATTTCCTGGTACGAACACTGAAAAGAATTCCTGAATCTTGCTTTTGTAAGGTTTTAATCCTGTTAAGTCTAGTGTGATAATCAGAATTTGTATGGCAGTATTACTGCACTAATTTTATATATGATTATAACTTTTCTTACTCTTTTGAACTGAACTGAAATTATATTTATGTGCCAGTAGTAAAATTCTCCTCATGTTTCATATGGTAAACACTGTTGAAGGAGAGCCCCTCTAATCTTCGATAGCCAACAAGCAGAAGAGTCTACTAGTACCTTTTAAAATTAATTAATTTATAATATGGGTTAAGTGTTTATTAGTTCAATTAATTTCATCTGACAATTCATCACTACACATGGTAACTTTTCTGATGTTGACTACCAGCTTCTATAATCAGGAAGTTCTTGTGTTGTGGGGTGATAGAGAACCAGTGACATGCAGTCAGGTGAGACAAGTGAGACACAGCCTCACTTCTCTCATCATGAAAAGAAAAAAAAATGTAAAAGGAAAAAGCTGACCTAGTTGCTGCCTCACCATGGATGGCTCTGCTTAACTGTTAAAAAAACCCTCTAAAAAACACCCTTTACTATGAGGCAGGAGAACTACGTGCCTCATCTAATCTGACTTTAGGCGTTTTATGATCACTCGAGCAGAGTTAAGCAAGGATTAAAAGCCTAAAAATTCCTGACGTAGGTGAGGCACGTAGTTCTCCTGCCTCATAGTAGAGGGCGCTTTTTAAGAGGCTTTTTTAAACAGTTAAGCAGAGTCATCCACAGAAGTCAGGCAAAGAGCCATGCTGTAGCACACACACTTTCCCCCAGCCTCTTTCTTTTGGAAGGCTCGGATTGGCTCCTCCCTGGCTTCTCTGCCTCTCCTCTCACCCCAGCCTGCCAGCAGGTGAGTGGGTGGGTTTTATTGCATTCTAGGCATTTCCCACCCAGACAGCAGGCTGCATTTGTAATGGTGGAGGTGTTTGGGGAAGGCAGCAGGGGAATTGGGGGGATGGCAGAGGAGCTGCTTTCAAGCCACTGAAAAAGAAATCTAATCCAACACAGGTGTGTGTGTGTTTGTTTGAGAGTGAGTGAGAGAGGGAAGGGGGTAGGAGAGATAGTCCAATCTGACTTCTGTGTGGGTGTGCGTGTGTTTGAGAGAAGGGGAGGAAGGGAGAAAGGGAGGAAGGAGGGGAAGGGAGAAGAAAAAGAAAATGAAAAAAGGAAAGTTATTTCACAAAGGAAAAAACCAAATGCTGTCGCTTTAAATTGGAACTGAGCATGCCTGGCTGTGGAATTCTGGAAGTTGAAGTCCACAAGTCTAAAAATATTTGAAACCCACCACTGTGTCAGTGCCTCACCAGCCATAAACCTCACCGCACGTCACTGTAGAGAACAATAGATAATAATAGACTCATTTGTTGTAGTGGTTAAGGCTTTAGCCTAGAAACCAGGTGATAGTGAGTCCTTGTCCTGCCTTAAGCATGAAAACATGAAAGTCAGTCATTCTCTGTCAGTCCAACACACCTCACACTGTTCTTGTTGTAGGAACAGTAGAAGGAGAAAGAAATATTAAATATGTTCAATGCCTTGAGTTACTTATAAAGTAACAAAGGCAGGAAAAAATCTAATCTAAATCTAATGATAACTCTACTTTATACTCAGCCATAGTGGTGCAGTGGTTAGAATGCAGTACTACAGGCTACTTCTGCTGACTGCCAGTTGCCTGCAATTTGGCAGTTTGAATCTCACCAGACTCAAGGTTGACTCAACCTTCCATCCTTTTGAGGTCAGTAAAATGAGGACCCATATTGTTGGGGCAATATGCTGACTCTGTAAATCGTTTAGAGAGGGCTATAAATCACTGTAAAGTGATATATAAGTCTAAGTAGTGCTATTGCTATTATATGCTATCTCATCTCTCCCTATAGTGGTTTTGTTCTAGCTGGGAGAACGCGGGTGGACAGACAGGAGGCGAGCCAGGACTTCAAGCAGCTAACAGCTTTTATTATAACAGGTTGCCAAACGTGGCACTTCACATTTCGCGCGTCTCAGCTAACTGGCAACAACTGAGCCCTGTTTGGCAGCTCTTTATATATGCCGGCTGTCAAACAGGTAACCAATCAGCGACGAGCACAGTGCCCCCTAGCGGAACAGACCAGAGAGAAAATTATAATACATAACAGATTTCTTCTGTATGCCAAACAACCCAGATCCTTTTATCATTGGCATAGGACTTGGTTTCCATACCCTATTATTATTATTTATTTATTATTATTTATTAGACTTATATGCCGCTACCTCTTCTCGAAGGGACTCGGGGCGGCGTACAATAAATACAAAGCATGTTGCACGGAGGAGGTATATAGAAAAAATCAATTATTACAATTCATAAAATAACACAATAATAATAGAGTTAAAAAACATTAAAATACCTTAAAATTTAAAATTGCCAGGGGGATTAGAGGATAGAGTTATAGTTGAGCCAGGCCGGCTAGTTGGAACAGGTGGGTCTTGAGTTTCTTGCAGAAGGAGCGGAGATCAGTAGTAGTCCTAATGTTGGGTGGGAGATCATTCCAGAGGGCTGGGCCCATCACAGAGAAGGCCCTGCTCCTGGGCGCCGCCCTCTGGCACTGCTTAGTGGACGGCACCCGGAGGAGTCCCTCTCTGTGAGAGCTAATTGGTCGCAGGGATGTATGGGGCAGGATGCGATCCCGCAAGTAACTAGGTCCTGTGCCATGGAGCGCTTTAAAGATGGTGATCAACACCTTGAAACACACCCGGTAGACCACAGGGAGCCAGTGCAGCTCGCGCAGGAGAGGTGTTATATGGGAGTATCTCGTACTCCCCATAATTGCCCACGCGGCCGCATTCTGGACCAGCTGTAGTCTTCAGGTGCATCTCAAGGGGAGCCCCATGTAGAGAGTGTTGCAGTAGTCCAGACAGGACGTCACCAGCGTGTGAGTGACTGTGCGAAGGGCGTCCCGGTCCAATAGGGGGCGCAATTGGCGCACCAGGCGAACCTGGTGGAATGCCCCCCTCGCCACAGCTGCCACATGGTCGTCCATAGACAGCCGGGCATCTAGGAGGATGCCCAAATTGCGCGCCCGCTCCATGGGGGCCAGTTGCTCGCCCCCAATGGCCAGCGATGGAATCCACTGGTTGAACTGTGGGGCCGGTAGCCACAGCCACTCCGTCTTGGAGGGGTTGAGTTTAAGTCTGTTGCCTCCCATCCAGACCCATACGGCTTCCAGGCACTGGGACATCATTTCGATGGCCTCGTTGGGGTGGTTCGGGGTGGAGATGTACAGCTGCGTATCGTCAGTGTACAGATGGTATCCCACCCCAAAACCACGAATGATCTCACCCAGCGGCTTCATATATGTGTTGAACAGGAGGGGTGAGAGGACCGACCCCTGCGGCACCCCACAAGTGAGTGGCCTCAGGGTCGACCTCTGCTCCCTTGCCAACACGCATTGCGTCCGGTCGGAGAGGTAGGAGCAGAACCACCGCAAAACGGTGCCCCTTACCCCCAGCCCCTCCAGCCGGTGCAATAGGATACCATGGTCGATGGTATCAAAAGCTGCTGAGAGGTCTAATAGGACCAGGATAGAGGAACAACCCCTATCCCTGGCCCTCCAGAGATCATCTACCAACGTGACCAAGGCCGTCTCTGTGCTGTGCCCGGGTCGGAAGCCGGACTGGCGCGGGTCTAGATAATCGATTTCCTCCAGGTGACGTGGGAACTGTTGGGCCACCACACTCTCTACAACCTTCGCTAAGAAGGGAAGGTTGGAGACGGGACGATAATTAGCTAGCTCAGTTGGGTCCAGAGAAGGCTTCTTGAGTAAGGGCCTCACAACCGCCTCTTTCAAGGCGGCTGGTAGGAACCCCTCCCTCAACGAAGCGTTCACTAGTCCCAAGAGCCAGCCTCGTGTGACCTCCCAGGATGCCAGTACAAGCCAGGAGGGACACAGGTCCAATAAACATGTGGTGGCTTGCAGTCGCCCACGCAGCCGCCCTTCACCCCTGAACTCACTCCTATTTGTTGCTGCCTTTTTTGAATTATAAGTTTCAGAGGCAGTGCTTCTGGCCAGGTAGACTTAGAAGGTAGACTTAGAAGGTAACAACTTCCAGCAGTCTAGCTTCAATACTCTTGTTACTGCAACTCAAAATAGATTAGGGTATTTATTTATGGAGTTAATTGTCATATGTATGAGGTCATATTTAATACTGGACCTATATATAACAATAGCAACCACTTCCTTTTTAAACCCGAGTTCAGAATTAGTTCTGCTTCTTCAATCACAAGGTATTAATAAAATGCATAGGCAAAAAAAGTGTGTGTGTATGTATATGCATATACTGGAGCCATAGAAACTGTTGGAGCACAGAAGATTGCAACTGTGTGATCCCAATTGATGTAAGGAGTTAGAGACAGATGCTTCATGCATACTTTGAAGCATCTTTTTGCCTCCAGCCATGAGGCACTACCCAGCCTTATTAAACCTTATTAAAAAAAAACTGTACACAATTAGTATTCCACTAAAAACAACAACAATAATCCAGATCTATGCCTACAAGTAATAAGAAGCATTGCTATGGCTTGAGAAATATGGCAGGCCAAAGAACAACTTATTTGAAGATTCAGTAAATTTGTGCAATTTCAGAATTTGTATTTAAGAGATATCAATACTGGTATACATACCAGAGCAATCTTCATTCATTTTATGAAGAAAGGAAAATGTGTACTTAATATAATGGAAAGTTACAGTCAGCATCCTCTCTTAGAACGGTTATTACCTTCTCCCCCTTATTCGTAGTCTCTTTCGTATGGCTTTGCTTGCCTAATGCCCATTAAAGTTATTTCTTAAAAGTCATATTTTATCCAGCTAAGTTATTTACATCCTGCATACCTTGAACACTGTACTACTGCTTTTGATGTTATTTCAGTAACTGATCATCCTGTTAGTGATCACTCACTTGTGATCACTTACTATTAATTTTCATAGTATCTTACATTATTATTATTTGGTTTTGTTTTTTAAGTATGATATCTTTTTTCACTTTTTAAGTATGATACCCTTTTTTCCCACTTTAGAGCAGTCTGTCTGGAACTTACCATCCATCCATACCTATGTTTCCATGGACTTATATGTGCTCCTATGTACAATTGTCCTTATAGCTGTTGTTTCTCAATTATATCGTGAATGAATTGGAAGATGCAGAATTGTTCCTATTGATTGAAAATACTTCCTGTCTCAATCTGAGAAGAATACAGGTTAGAGCAAGCTGCAATCTTGACTGCTGCTTTGTTCCTTACAGCTTATCTAGACACAGTTTTTGGTGGGATATCAGGAACTTGTTTTTAAGGAATAAGATATGCCTTGTTAGCTAGCTGACTTGCACTCTGAAGAAATTCAGGGAAACACCAGCTCGCCCCGCACTCCACAGACTCCACTTCAAAACACATCAGAAACTGGTATACTATGGATAGTATACTAGTCTACTATGGACTGGAATAGGTATTTTTTTTAAAATAATTGCAGAAAGCTGCTGAGAAAAGCCAGCTGAAGTTTTCATTCACATCTCTGCAAAAAAGGTACCCAGCTCCCTTTGTTGTTTACGTCTGATAATTTAAGGTGAAGTTGGAAACCTTCATTTAACATCTAGAAGTTGCAGTAAAGCATCTGATGTGGGCAAAACAATTGTAGCTGTCCTTGAAAAAAAAATGTATGAATGCTATTTGGCCTATATGTGGCACCACACTGAGACTGGGGGTGGGGTTTGACCCCCCAGGACTGAAAGAGGGAACTATGTTATTGCCTATGTGTTATGGGAGGTGGCCCGAGAACCATGGACATTGCACTCAGCCCTCCATTAGTCATAGCAAGGCATTTAGATCAGTGTTTCTCAAACTTGGCGACTTTAAGTCCTGTGGACTTCAACTCCCAGAATTCCCCAGCCAGCATAGCTGGCTGGGGGATTCTGGGAGTTGAAGTCCACAGGACTTAAAGTCGCCAAGTTTGAGAAACACTGATTTAGATGATAGTGAGACCTGGCTGTAATTCTGGCAGGCAGATCGCTCTTCCTTTGCTTAATTCTTTCTGCACATGAAGCAGTTCAAATGCTGATTACATTGTAAGCAATTAATTGATTAAATTTCACCAGCTGTTCTTCCCCCTCTGCTTAATCTCTGGTAGCTCAGACATGTTATGGGATATAACAGTAGAGTCTTCAGACAAGTTTCTTAAAAACTCATTATTACTGATATTCTTCCTGATGGCATTTAGGAAGAAAGGGGCCACGGGAATAGGAAGCTATAATATGTGCCTCTATCAGCTATTGGTGTGTGTGTGTATGTGTGTGTGTGTGTGTGTGTGTGTGTTGTAGCAAATATACCTTGTTTTGGACATATGATTCCAGCTCTTTGATTGTTTCCCTGCATTATTTTCAGTCCTTTTGGGCTTTCGAGTATCATTATAGAATAACGTCACCTTACTCTAAAACATTGCGGCATTTCCCTAAGCCGTACATAGCATACATAGCATTATTCAAATGGACGTTTCAGATTATATCCTATCCTACCTATCGGGTGGGTTCTAGCCGGTGTTACTGCCTCTTTGCTCATGTGCACTCTTTGCGTGCACATGCATTGGATGCGTGCTGCATGCACATTTCAATGGAAATTGTTCTGCGTATGCGCAGAACTCCAAAAAAAGATGGCAGCGATGGCGACCAGGGCACCAGTTCGAGGGTGTGGCCAGCCTGGGTCACTGCCGATTCTGTGATCCAGGCTCGCATACCACTACCACTACATACCACCGAAACCGGAATGAACTGGTAGGAACCTACCTCTGCTACCTATTTGTCAATTTGTGATATAAAACTTTTTAAAAATGTTGTTTAAAACTTGAATTTTTTCTTCTTCTTGGCTCCATTTTAATTTCCATCAACTGCATCCATCTTACTCTATCTGCCGATTTAATTCCAGGCTGTGAATAGCCTAATTAGACCAGGTTTTCATTCAACACCTTGTCTACTTTTTCTATCCACTGCCCATGTAAAGTGATTCTTAATTCTTCCATTTTCTTCTGAAGAATTTTGAGCATAGCATGTGCAGCTGCACCTTTCACGTACGCAGCTGACATAATGAGCTTTGTCAGTCCCAGCTGTCTGTTTTGCTCTGTCCTCCTTACAGTTTGGAGGATGCTCAGTGCATATCTTTTCCTTTAAACTTTTAAAATGTTGCTCATTTTGTTTTTGCACTTTGCCAATCTTGCTTATCCAAAAAGAAATGAGATGTGGATGTGTAAGTGTGCATAATGTCTTGAGCAATGAACATTCGAAAATATAATCAGAAAAGCTCTGTCCAGATTGAGTGATGGCAATACTGTTCTGACTTCAAGGAAGTTTGCCCATCTTTGTGAAAATTTGTCTATCTTTGTGATAGTTTTTTTAAAAAGAACCGCAACAGTCTGTTCCTTAAAAAGGTTGTGTGCTTAGAAAAATCTGTGCTTTATGGTGTGGAAAGGAGTGGAAAAATAATACATTCAGATAATATAATTCTAAGAGCAACCCCTGGGCTTAGGGAAAAAATGGAAGCCTTTTAATAATTGCTTGAATAGGACTTAATTAATATTATGAATTTATTTTAAAAGGCATTCACATTTTTTTATCTAGAGTACATGCATTGTCTTTGCATTTCATTTATATGGAAAAATATGCCTCCTTGCATCTGTATGCACTCCTTCTGGGTGTTTATTAACCCAAAATGGTTTCATTAGCTGGTTATAATTAAATCTTTATGCAATGCTGTACATAAGCTGCTTAAACAAAGTATGAAAAATGAAAATTATTAAAGTTTTCTATAATACTGGGAAGTGGGTTAATGTGCCATTTGCTGCAGTTTGGTGCTGTTTCCTTTTGGGTGAGGAAGATAAACCTTGGCTGAATTCCATGCTTAGTTGAGCAACATAAATACAGTGTTTTCTATAGAATTATTCATATTTTAGCTTAACTAACTACTAGTTTTGGGAGTTGCTTATCTGAATCCTTCCTTCAGAACAAGTAAAGAGAGACTGTGCCCCTTACCATTTCTCTCTTAAGTTTCTTCATCTAATATGAAGTGATTTTGTAGCCCTCATGAGAAGACGCTGAAGAACAAGTTAAATATCCTGTTGGATGGAAAGTGAGATAAAAATTCGAAAAGTCAATAAATTCAAATCTTTAATGATGCTTCCCATGACTTCTATACACTCTTTCTTAGTAGGCCATTATAGTAATGTATATTGAAAGATAAATTATTTATTCACGATCTCATATTACAGTTAACTGCAAATTAGGTTCCAGGTATTGACTTTAATCAATTACTAAGTGATCCTAATTCTTTGAATCAAAATGAATTCAGTTTCCTTTGAGATGAATTAATTTTGAATCACTGAGAAATTCAATACAGTTTGATGAAGATAAGCCTACAAAGTCAGAAGATGATTTTAATTCTAGAAATTATTATTATTATTATTATTATTATTATTATTATTATTATTATTATTATTATTAATCATTTTTATATGCCGCACCCTCTCCACCAAGGGACTCGGGGCGGCATACAATTTACTACATAACAAATAAAAGACGAGGAGAGATACAAAAAGCATTATACACACACAATAAATAAATAATCAATTAATTAAAAACAGCAAAAGGCAATTAAAAAACAATTAAAACACCCAGAGTCAAACCTAATTTAAAATTGTATCCAGAGGGATTAGAATAGCTATAATTCAAGCCAGGCCGGCTAGTCGGAACAGGTGGGTCTTGAGTTTCATGCGGAAGGAGCGGAGATCGGTTGTTGTCCTGATGTCGGGGGGGAGGTCATTCCAGAGGGCTGGGCCCATCACAGAGAAGGCCCTGCCCCTCGGCGCCGCCCTCTGGCATTGCTTGGTGGACGGCACCCGGAGAAGTCCCTCCCTGTGAGAGCGAATTGGTCACAGGGATGTATGGGGCAGGTTAAATTAAGGTCCTTTTCAGGGGTGGGTTCCAGCAGCCCAACTCCCGGTTCGCTCGTAGGTGCGCACACTTGATGCGCATTGTACGCATGTGCATAGTGCAATAAAATTTGCTCTGCGTATGTGCAGAAGCAAAATATAAGATGGCGCCACCTATGGCGCCACCTGGAGAACTCAGGCCAGGGTCGCTGCCAATTCCAGCGACCCAGGCTCCCAAACCACTACCGGTTCAGCTGAACCAGTCTGAACCAGTAGGAACCCACCACTGATCCTTTTATATAATAGTGAGAAGAGATTTTCTTTAGTGGTTTTAGAAGAAGTAGCATCTTATTTGGTGCTTTTAGTTTAGACGTGCAAACAAAGCCTTCTACCATCAGCTCTTCAAGCACTTTTCTCTTGCTCAGCTTTCAGAAAAAAAGTAGACTGCTGAAATCAAATCAGAGTTGTGGGCAGTTGAATATCAATACTGATTTTGGTTTCATATCCTGGGCAATTTTTGGAACAGAAAGATGCCCTAAGAGGTAGAGTTGAGAGTGTGATGAAGTTTGAATTCTGTTGACAAGACACAGAAGTAACTGTTGACAGCCTTCAAAGATAACATTTTGTTAATTTTGCTCAAACATGTTGGATCCTGATATGAATGAAACCTTTGCTTTGAAAAAAATGAAGGACCATATCCCATTAATAAGCCATCATCTTTCAATGGGAATCCTCTTCAGTCCCTGGTATTTTCAGACGGATGGAAAAATCTCCATCCTGAAACTCTGGGGAACCGCCAACTATGACTGCTATAGAGTTGATGGGCTGACTTGGCCTCCAAAATCCAGTGCTAAAATTTACTAATTTTCTCTTGCTCGATCTATGCTAAGGTCACAAAAAGTGCTTTGTCCTTACTAAGTAAATAGATGAAAGCATTCACTTATAAGGCACGAAGATAATTTGTAACCTTTGCAGCATTCTAAAAATAATTATTTGTAAAAAATTTTGCTCTGTTCTCTGTATTTGTAAATCAAGACTGGGAATAGCATGATACCTATCAAGCTTTTAAAAAATATTTTGGATGTTATTAAGAAAATGAAGATGTTCTTCACGGCAATGCCATTCTCCCCAGAACTTCCTACTAGAGGGAAAAATTAATCATGTCTTTTTCCCACTAGCTATATTTTTTCTATAGCACAGCCATATTTATTACATCCCAACGGATGCTTCAGAAAGTTATGTTAGTGATTAATGACAGACATTTCCCTAGAAAATGTGCATTTTATACGTTGTTGCTGCCGTTGTCTGAAAATCATCGTTATTTTGCATTTTCTTCTCAGAAAGTCCCATGAGTGCCAATAAAATTTATGATTGATTAAAACATCACTACCATAGAAAATTGCTAAACATTTTTTTTATGTTGTCCCATTGATTTACTTATTTGTATTTCTTAGATCCATATTGTTGATAAGGTTAGGGCACCAACGCTAATCCAGGGAAGTAAAATAGCGGAGAACAGTCTTTTCATGTCTTTCATGTGTCTTGTTTTGCTGCTGTGATAGTAAATTATGGATAACCAAGCCGCAGATGCAGGTTTTAAATGGCCAGGGCAAGGATGAACTCCATACATACGTACATACGACTTTAGCAACAGAGTGGTCAATGCCTGGAATGTGTTGCCCGACTTAGTGGTTTCTTCCCAAAACTCCCACAACTTTAACCTTAAATTGTCTACCGTTGACCTCACCCCATTCCTAAAAGGTCTGTAAGGGGCGTGCATAAGCGCACCAGCGTGCCACGATCCCTGTCCTAACAACCCCATTTATTTGCATCCATTTCATGGATTCATAATCTTGTATATACTTATATCTAATATCTTATACATGCTTGAAAAATAATAATAAAAAAATTAGGTAAATCAAAATAGAAAATAAAAGCTATGAAAGACACCAAGTGGCTCCAAGTATGAGATGCTATTGAATCGAAAGAGAAAGGAAAAAGACTTTTTCATCATGGTTGCTGTGAATCCCACCTAGGGGCTATCCACCTATGTTGAGCCCAGTACCAAACTGCCTATAGCTCAGCTCACAAATCTTCCAAAAACCTCTTGTTTTGTGTTAGCAAATTTGTCCTTGAGCTGTTTGTCTTCTTTTACTGAAATTCTTTATTCTGCCTTTTTTTTCTCATTAAAGTTTATTTAAATTCTCTCAGCCCTTCTTCAAAACTCCATAGAGTTGTTTTCTCCTGTTGTAGACATCCAGCTTTTAGGCTTACAGCTGTTAGGACCCTCACGGATAGACACAACCCACTCTTCTTTGCCTCAGTGATAGTCATACAGTAGACTTGTAAGCATTGCTAAACATTCTGTAAATGGGAATACTTGAGAATATCATATGGGAACAGCAGTTTAATCCCCTTTCTCCTTTTATCTGAAAAAGCCAAATGAGTTTCTGTTTTATTCTCTTATGGGGTGATAATTCTCTTTTTTCTAACTCATTAATAAGCATTTCATGCCTTATTTTAATATATATTAGGTTAAAAAATTAATATATTTTTTATATGTCCACCATGTCTTGCCTGGTACCTGGCACTTATTTCCTCTTCTCTTCTCTTCTCTTCTCTTCTCTTCTCTTCTCTTCTCTTCTCTTCTCTTCTCTTCTCTTCTCTTCTCTTCTCTTCTCTTCCCTTCCCTTCCCTTCCCTTCCCTTCCCTTCTCCTCTCCTCCCCTCCCCTCTCTCTTCAAATACTAAGCTTTGATCTTTACAAAGAAGATCAGTATGAGACTTCTTCATCTATGGCACACAATAATCTTGAAATTCTTGAGCTATATAGGAAAAATCTGGATAACAAATTGAAAGCAGCAGATATGAGAAAAGCTCTGTGGTGTACAAATATACATTAAACCCTTAAAAAAACACCACACACACAAAAAAAACCTCCACATGACATCAGTAGCAGACCACACTTATTTTGTGGAGAGCAGGAAAGACACTTAAAGTGTTTTAGCTGCCACAAAAGACATTGATGAAGGGTCAGATGATGAAGCAGTATTCAATAAACCACATATCATAGTTGATAGCTTAGCACTCATCCAACTTAGCTTAATGTCATATGAGAACTCAGTCACAGTTTTTAACCAATAATTTGTCATTTCTATAAGACCCAATTTAAATGATGAAATACTAAAGGTAGTCTTTGACGTATAGCAATTAATTTAGTGATTGTTAAAAATTACAATGGTACTGAAAACAGTGACTTATGACCATTTTTCACACTTACAATTGTGCTCACATGATCAAGATTCTGATTTTTGGCAACAGACTCATATTTATAATGGTTGCTTTGTCCTGGGGTCATGTGATAACCTTTTGCGATCGTATAACAAGCAAAATCAATGGGGGAGCCAGAGTCACTTAACAACCATGTGACCAACATAACAACTGCAGTGATTTACTTAACAACTGTGGTTGTAAAATGGGGCAGAATTCACTTTACAACTGTCTGGCTTGGCAACAGAAACTTTGGGTTCAATTGTGGTCATAAGTCAAGGACTATCTCTATCAAGATTGTCTCTCTCCCTCTCTGTACATTTTGATGTTGTGTTTGGGAATATAGTGTGTAAAGAAGGAAGGCATATCTCTCATTCCAAGGAAAACCCACCCAAAATTATAACATTTGCCTCAAGGGAACCAAACACAAATAAGCTTGCAAATGCCAGTTACTTGGCTAGCTTCCATGATTGCAATCTTCCTTCAATGTATCTCCCTAGTAGAGCTTGTGTTATTTATTTAACAGTATTTAAGGCCATAAGTGCTATGCAGACTGTGGGCAATGTACAACAGCTGAAAATCAATAGAATAACAGTAGCACAATCTAATAATAATGGTACTTAACAAACTATGTTCATCCTTAAACAGATGACCTATGGGCCTAAGGCTCACTGGAATACTACCAGTTAAAGGCACTTAGAAGTGTGTGACTCACCAAAGAGATGAATCACAGACTGTCCATCTGTAACAGGAGTTATTTCATGGTTGACTCAGCCTTCCATCCTTCCGAGGTCAGTAAAATGAGGACCCAGATTGTTGGGGGCAATATGCTGAATCTGTAAACCACTTAGAGAGGGCTGTAAAGCACTGTGAAACAGTGTATAAGTAAGTGATATTGCTATTTAGTAGTTATCAATTCTTTGAATTCATGCAGACACCTTCTTACTGTATTGGTCTCAGATGTTTTCACTGTTACTTTCAATCTGCTGTGTCAGTCTTAGGAATTGAAGGTGTGGGGACTCTATGGGAACTATATTTCATGACATGATACTTCACCAAACAACTCCAAAAGCTGCAGAAGTTTTTGCAGAAGAAGGCTCTGTACCAGTACCATGTACAAATTAACAGATGACCATTCATAGAATTCCTGTTACAGATAGTAACTACTGGTTCCATCTCAGTTATAACTTTGTTATTTAGAAGAATTATTCCAATTCCTCGCGTGCCCTTACCAATGGCTCCGCGTGCCACCTGTGGCACGTGTGCCATAGGTTCGCCATCACTGATATAGTGCAAAGTTTTCAGTGTTGACTTTTCTTTTGATATGGGGTTGAAATAATTGAAGGACTCAAGGAAATCTCCCAGGAAAAAGTATTGCATTCAGCATGAGCATTTCTACTTATGGGACCATTTCCCTCATTCTAAAAGATATTTGTGCAACATATTTAAAAGACAGGCCAGGCAATTAAAACTGACAATCTGTTTGATGCATAAAAAGAAACTGGATTACTTCAAAGATACAAAGCATCTTTGTATGCTTATTGCGCATCTCTCAGATAAGTGTTGGAAGGCTCAGTCCTAGAATCCAGGGTACTTAATATTTTTATAAGGCATTTTGAGTGTTGGCATAGAGTGAATATTTATGCAATGTACAAATGACATAAATATGGAAAGGGTAGCTAACATCATGAAAGATGGAATCAAAATTCAAAATGATTTTGTTGGTCTGGAATATAGCAATAATAGCACTTAGACTTATATACACCTCATACTGCTTTTACAGCCCTCTCTAAGCGGTTTGCAGAGTCAGCATATTTTCCCCAACAATCTGGATCCTCATTTTAACCACCTCGGAAGGATGGAAGGCTGAGTCCACCTTGAGCCTGGTGAGATTTAAACTGCTGAACTGCAGCTAGTAGTCAGCTGAAATAGCCTGCAGTACTGCAATCTAACCACTGCGCCATCTCCATTCGTAATATGGAACCAAACAATTTTTTGACTGACAGGATCTGATGGGATCCCTGTTCATTGTAATAGGTGAGGTGGATTAGTCCTATAGAGATAAGGCAATTCCTTAGATACCCTGGACTATGCCATCAAGGCCTTTAAAGCTGATGACCAAGATCTTTAGATTAGCTAGATTAGGTTAGAGTAACTCTCATCCTGTTGGCCTTTTTGTAAAGCCTTGAAGATGTGCCTGTGTCTCTGGGCATGGCACAACCCCTGAAATGTTAGGTTGATGGTTGCTTGGAACTTTATCTCAGCCGCTGATTATGAATTTGTTGATTGTTGATTGTTTTTATGCTGTGTTTTTAATTGTTGTTAGCCACCCGGAGTCATAACAATAAGATATGTAGCCATATAAATTTAAAATAAATACCCCATTTCCCTGAAAATAAGACCTCCCTGGATAATAAGCCCAATCGGACTTTTGAACGCATGCACTAAAATATGCCCTCCACGCAAAATAAGCCCTCCCTGAAAATATTGCAACACAGCAGCAGCCATGAGGTGACCATGCTCACCTCCTCCTGCACCTCAAAATATTAGGACCTCCCTGAAAATAAGGCCAAGTGCTTATTTTTGGGGTGAAAAGAAAATAAGACCCTGTCTTATTTTTGTGGAAATGGTAAATAAATGTTGCACTACAAGCAGTTCTCAACTTACAACCACAATTGAACCCAAAATGTATGTTATTAAGTGAGAAATTTGTTAAATGGGCTTTTCCCCATTTTACGACTTTTCTTGCCACATTTGTTAAGTGAATCACTGAAGTTGTTAAATTAGTAACATGTTTGTTATGTGAATCTGGCTTCCCCATTGTCTTTGCTAATCAAAAGGTCACAAATGTTGACTACATGACTTCAGGACACTGCAACAGTCATAAATATGAACCAGTTGTCAAGATCCAAATGTAAATCAGGTGGCTTGGGGATGCTGGAATGGTCATAAGTGTGAAATATGGTCATAAGTCACTTTTCAATGCCATTTGAACAGTTGAACAAAGGAACTGTTGTAACTTGAGCACTGCCTGTATTTCACACTCCCATGCAAAATATTTCCTGACTTCTACCACACTTCTTTTCTCTATATTTTACACAACATATATCCTGTTTAGAGTTACAGTGACCACCAGGAGGCAGTATGTGACCAATTTTATCTTTATTAGGAATCTTCAGATGTACATAGCCAGTTATCATTCTATGGTGAGCAAGCCCTCTACTGCAGAGCTATGAAACTCACAGCCCACAGTCCAGATGTGTCACGCATGCATGGTTTAGCAAAGAGGAAAAAAGTCCTGCTATTCATGTGACAACGCGTGATGACGCGAGTTTGACACCCCTGCTCTACTTGGAATTCAACTCATGGACCTTTGCACTTTAGATAACTACTGCATAGCAATGCAATAGTTTTAGGAGCTATCCAGGTTCTGAATCTCAGCACTCTGGAAATACATAGAAGAAAATGTGAATGTTATGAGGGGAAAAACATATGTGACAGTATGACATAATGTAACATCTATATATATTTCTGCTGTGAAAGCCTAAAGCAAAATGGACTACATATACCATTCTAATAGATTTTAAGAAGACATTGATGATAGAAAGTGGCAAAAAGATGATCAGGATGGAAAGAAAGAATACTATTTCATTCTATAAAGAACATTTGAAATAAATGATTGTATGCAATACGAATGTGTGAATATTGTAAGGAGATATGAGAACTGCCATGTATACCATATAGCAGGCTCATTCTTAATAAGCATCAGGAATCAAAATTAGAAGCATTCCAATTTCAGGGAAGCAACTTTTGGTTAAATATTTAGGAAATGCTTCTTAGAGGTAGAAGTTATTAAAGAATAAACAGGCTACTTCTGGAAACAATGGCTTCTCATTCCTGGTAGCTCAATCCTGCATTTAACATAATTGACTGCAATGATTTTCAAGGTCTTTTCTGATTCCATAATTGTTCATAAATCATGAAATGATAAGGCTCCCTCTCTGCTGAGTGACCAATTTAGCAAAAAACTCTGTGTAGCTAATCATATAAAACTTCACTTTTCTGCATAATGGTTCTGAGCTTAATGGAAAAGCTTTCATAAATTTATACTTTCCAAGTTTCTCTGGGAGTAAGGCGGAAACCGTTTAACCTTCACCTTCAGAATACTCCAAGATTGCTTAGTTGAATTGTCTTGTGTCCACTAGCTCCAGCACCAGCAGACAGATGTTTCAATCAGCTTCTTAGCACTCTTTTGAGAGAATTTAATTTACATGAAATGCAGGGAAAGTGAAGGAGCTGTCTCTGGTGTTTCAGATTGTTCTTCAAAAGATTCTCAGTTTTGAGATAGGAATTATTGCATAAACGCATGGGAATGAGATTGTGCGGACACCTATATGATGTATGGCAAATTATCTTTTTTTGAGAGAGAACAAGGGAGACCCTCAGAGCAAAAACCATAGCATCATTACATTAATTTTAAAACAAAATAATCTAGACATTGTAACTATCAGAATTAATAAGTATAAAGTTAAGAGCGGGAACAGTGGGTTTATCTAGAATTTTGAGGGTACTCTTATAAAATAGCTTTTGCTAGGAGGGGGTGTATTCCTGTCCACAAAGTAATATATTTAGTTTTAAAATGACTTATTTACCAGAAAGCTATCTTCCTCTCTTTTTAGTGACCCGGTTGTTTTTTCTCTATCACCCCAATTTTTGCATCTATTCTCTCTTTTATTCTCATCATTATTCATAAGTAGATGAGCATTTTCCAACAAAGCCTCTAAATTATATATAAACTATATGTCTAAAGGGCCTATGTGAGTGAGATGGTACAGGGTGATTCTTTGCTTTGCAGTATTTCCATTTGATTGTTTTTATATTAATCATTATAATCTAAAACAAAATTAATAGCCTAGTGGGGCAGGGATTTTGCCAGGTGAGATGTCTATATGCAGCATGCTACATGCACCTGTTTTTAGCCAAAGTGTAAATGGAAGTTGAATTTTGACATGTTATGCATGGCTTATGCTCATGTTTATAATTATAGAGAAAGTAGCAATCATCCCAAATCTACACAAGAAGCACTGGAATCTCTGCCAGCTATCCAGTTCCAAGATTTGAATAAAAGCTGTGAGTTGTTTGGCTAGGCAATGCCAACTTACAAAGCACAGAAGCTCCCACTACTCTTTCTAGATCCAAATTCATACACAGGTAAAATGCAACTTCTGTTCTGTAATGAATAGCAGGCCACACAGAGTTTGACTTAACTAACACAACCTGCCAGAAAACTTTGCAGTCATTTGAGTAGAGTTCACTATGTGGACTAAGGGAACATTGAGATGAAAAAGATTTGTCTTGTCTTATGTCGTGTGGTAAATTTTATAGGCCAGTGATAATAACTGACATTGTGTGTTAACAGTAACTCTTTGATTTAAGTATCAACTAACTTGGAAAAATCATTATAGAATTCATGAAGTTTTATTTTAAAGTAAAGTGATACTCATGTGTAACTAAATGTGTCCAGACCAAATTTTAAAAAAAGGAATACTTCCAGTTCCAAGAGGTATCAAGAATGCTGTTTTATGGTTACAAAGAGGTTTGGTTTTTGCATGTGCCACAGTCTGGAATCTCTCTATTGCCTTAATTTCGGATTAAATTGAATTTTTCTTCTGTGAGTTTGGGTCCTCAGACAGATACCATTTTAAATTGGCTAACAAAAGCTAATAGCAGATTCCAATATTTTAGACTGTCTTTGGAAGGTCTCTGTCCATTAGGGCTTGAAAATGCCAAGCCTTCATCTTAAACAATGTACTGTATCTGGGACATTGATTTTCAAACCAGTTGAAGCCTTGTATTCAACTCTACTGTTTATGGATTCTTCTCAAATGGGCACATCCCCTCATCTTACCTCTCTTCCATTCCCATTCTGAAATTTTGTAATGCTTCCAGCTTGCCTTGGTTGGATGCACTACCTTTTTCAGTTCTCTGGGCATGAAATAATAATAACAATAAACTCATTTTCAGCCATGCTTATGCCTATGTGGAGATGGTTCTGTAGAATCCCTAAGCCATATGTTCTTTTGTGGTTCTCTCTATAGAGAATCATGGAAGAGATATATTTATCTTACTTTAAAGAACTACCCTAGCAGATACATGTGTATCTGTCTCTGCTTCTCTCTGACTAAAAGCCCCGGCATATCTTTCCAGGTTGCCCAGATTTTGTATTATCATTTGTCCTATCTGTCCTATCTAGGGTTGACATTTAGGCATATAGGCTGACATTTTAGAATTGTGGTGATTGCCAACGCTATTTGTAGTACAGTTACTATAATAATGTATTTTATGACATTTCGTTGCTTTTTAAAGTTTTATCAATAGTTCCAGATCTACGTATTTTATTGTTGTGCTTTTTGGCCCCAAAGCCATAATAAAGGCTTGATTTGATAACTCATGTGTAACTAACTTTTAGCAATGCTATGGAGTTCCCCACTTTCTGGGGAAATGGGAAATAAAAGCTGAAAGGAAGACTGGAAGCGCTGTTTTTCTTTCGACAGAAATTGTGTTGCATCTCAGCCTTTTCCAACAGAACACAGAGTACACAAAATTGGTGGCAGGCCAAGGGTAGCATCTGCACTTACATTCTGTGAATTACCAAACAATCTGTTGCTAGATGAAATAGATGCAGATTCCACATCAAGCTTTCTGAACACCTTGTAGTAGTTTCAAAGCCATTTCATTCCCATTTCCAATAATCACACTTTATTTATTTGGCCAAGAAATATATATTCTGTCTTTCTGTTTGCTTAGCCAAGATGGCTAATCAAATCAAAGTTGCATAAAGAACATCTCCCTCTTGCTATATGGGAAGCTATCTCATAGCAGGTGAAGCAATTTGTCTGCCTTGACTAATTTTATCTCTTCTAACTGGCAGCCGCATCAGGCGAGCAGGATTTTTGCTCCTATCACCTGCTCCTGTTTTCTTTGGATCTGATATTCTGTATGGTGAGGCTGAGCCAGACCTTGTATGCTCTACTACACGGGCGTCAAATTCGCCGCATCACATTGACGTCATGTGATGTATCATGATGTTTTTCCTTTCGCGGAGCTGGGGAGGGCGTGGCTTGTGCATGATGCATCTGGCCCGCGGGCTGCCAGTTTGACACCCCTGCTCTACTACTCCACTCCTCCTCTCCTGCTCCACTACACCCTGCTCTATTACTCCATTCCTCTGCCCACAATAGAATACCTTATGCCACCAGTCTTGAAATTTTGAGCTTGGACAACTTTGAACTACGTTGCCTACAGTCTGACCTAAGCATAGTACACAAAATTGCCTGCTACAATGTCCTACCTGTCAACAACTACTTCAGCTTCAACCACAATAAAACATGGGCAAACAATAGATTCAAACTCAAGGTAAACTGCTCCAAACTCGATTGCAGAAAATACGACTTCAGCAATAGAGTGGTCAATGCCTGGAATGCTCTACCTGACTCCATTGTTACTTCCTCAAACCCCCATAGCTTCAACCTTATACTGTCTACTGTGGACCTTGCATCATTCCTAAGAGGTCTGTAAGGGGGCTTGCATAAGCGCACCAGCATGCCTACCATCCCTGTCCTACTATCCCCATTTATTTGTACTCATTTCATGTGCTGATGTCCATGTTTATACTTACACCTGTTATTATATGTTTGACAAACAAATGATAAATAAAATAAATAATGAAATAAAATAAATAAATAAAATAAATAAAATAAAATAAATGAAATAAATGAATAAAATAAAATAAAATAATAAATAAATATATAAATAAATAAATAAATAAATAAATAATAAATAAATAAATAAATAAATAAATAAATAAATAAATAAATAAATAAATAAATACTATCTTAATGAAGATAGCCCTACCATTAGACTATGAAGTGAAATTACTATTTAAGAGAGTATTTAAGACATTTCTTTTGTGGTATATACACACAGACACACATATACACATACACAGACAGACAAACAGACACACACACACACACACACACACACACACAAAACACAACACACACACAGTGGGCTTTTAGCCTGCAAGTCAAATGTCAGTGGTGAACAAGAAAACCAGTAAATAACAATTAAGATAAGCTCTGGCTGCTGTACTGAAAATAATATAAAATTAAAAAAAAACAGTATGATATGCCACTTCTAAAAAAATGTATAATATTATGAGGCACATAGAAAAGGGATGAGAGTGATACACAACTCTGTTTTTGTCAGACATCACACTTGTGGACGCTGCTGATTAAAATTCAAGTAAAAAAAAAAGCAAAGTTAGACATATAAACATATCTCCAGCTATTTAAAAATCATAGCCAAACATCACGACAACGGCACACCCAAATCAATTTAAAAAATCATTTAAAAGGGCATTGGCAATTAAAATATGGCAGGAAGCTAAATGTGGCCACTACATCGGAAAACATGAGAGTAAAAATATGTCGTTTTTTTCCTTTGAAGCATGAGAAAGAAGAGGCTGTATGGATGTTTTGAGGAGGATTGGCATGGCCATAAAAAAAGCACAAACCCTTAATGCTGTTTGATCCTTTCCTAGGTAGCAAACTTGAAAAGTCTTTTTTTGCAGTGTGTAGACCCCAGGAAAGTACCTTTGGAAGAAGCCATTCTTTCCAACAGGAGAGGTTTAAGCTGTACATGCAGGGGTGAAATTCAGCAGGTTCTGGAAAACCGATAGTGGATATTTGGAATAGTTTGGAGAACCAGCAAATACCACCTCTGGCTGGCCCCAGAGTGGGGTGGGAATGGGGATTTTGCAGTATCCTTCCCCTGCCCACTAAGCCACGCCCACAGAACCGATAGTAAAAAAAAATGAATTTCACCACTGTGTACATATAATACTCAGCACTACATTAACTTGTAATTAGCTGATGTTTATGTAAGTTAGTGTTAAGTCCTCGAGGCTACAACGCCATTGATTATCATTGCTGGCCCCTGATTGGTTGAGTTGCGAGCAGCCAGCTGGCAGGAGAATGCAGCCATTCTATTGGTTCAGCATCTGACAGCTCTAGTATAAAAAGGGCTGTCAGCGGTCAGATGTTGCAGTTTGCCGGGTTGAGGTTTGCCTTACATTTGGCTGTGTTATACTGTTAATAAAGTTTGTGTTAGCTTCAACCTGCCTTGCCTCAGTTCCTGTCTGCCTCGTTCTTCCTACAGAACACTGGCGACGATGGTGGAATCAGGTCTGAGGTAAAGGAAAAGTGAAGTCACTAATAAGAGCTGCCTCAAGTCACAGGCAATGAGAAGTCACTCCAAGGCTAATTCCTCAAGTTCCATCCTTCTAAGGATGGCTAATCTACTGGCATTCACGGCATTCAGCCTGGCCACTGAAACATGGGACACCTACCTTGAGCGGTTCGAGTGCTTCCTGAAGGCAAACAACTTCACTGGTTTGTCCAGTGGCTGTAAAGGAGGATATTTTCTCAGTGCAAGTGGTCACAAGATGTTTGGAATAGCCAGGGCTTTAGCAGCCCCTCAATCCATCCATTCGATGCCTTGGGAGACTCTTTTGGAGAAACTTAAAAATCATTACTCTCCAACTCCCTCGCACACAACCAGATGTTATGCGTTTAGGCAGAGGACCCAAAGAGAAGGGGAATCTGTGAGTGATTACATGGCTTCCCTCAGAACAGCGGCCCTGCACTGTGACTTTCATGTGCTGCATGATGCCCTGTTAGAACAGCTGGTCTGTGGTATCAAAGACCTCAGAGTTCAGTGACACTTGCTGGCATGAAAAGAGCTGAGCCTTCAGGCAGCCGTGGATGAAGCCACAGCATATGAAATGTTGGACAAATCCATCGCAGAAATTCAGATATTTCTGCCACCGGCCACCCATGCCAGCAGGGGCCATGCTGTCCACCATGAAGAAGATGACGAAGAAGACTTCTCAGTCATGGAAGAAGAGATTAGCCACCTCAAACTGGCCACCAGGAACAAACGGACTCAGGCTGATTTTTTTTTACCTCAGGCGGGTTGCCTGAGTTGTGGCGGGAACCATGCAAGGTCAGTCTTCAGGTTCAAAGCTGCAATATGCCATCAGTGTGACAGGAAAGGACATTTAGCCAAGGTCTGCAGAGCGGCCATGCCAATCGCTGACCCGCCTCCGAAGCTGCCTTGTCTAGACAATTTGTAAAATTACTTCCCAAACACAGCGAAGACTGCTTTGCCATTGCAGGTGACCAGCAGCACTCTAATTGGGCTATCAGCCATGCATCCCTGACTAAGCCTACCCATAAGATATACCTGACTGTGGGCATAGAGGGAGAGCCCTGCAAGATGGAAGTGGACACTGGCTCTTCCAAATGGATAGTGCCCAGCCTGATGAAAGCTCAACTCAGGCAGTGCCAACTTCGCCTCAGTGGACTATCAAGGACAGCCAATACCCATTGTGGGTTGCAGCACATTCACCAGCAATAACTTCCAGGGGCTCTTCCCTTCATCATTGTAGATGGCCATCTGCCCAGCCTCCTGGGGCTTGACTGGTTCTCTGCATTGGGGCTCAACATCTCCGGCATCCATTCTGTTGTTCCAGATTCCTTCGCCACGCTGGCTAGCAAGTTCACGGACGTATTTGACAATAAGCTTGGTAAATATAATGGGACCCCCATTTCTTTTAACTTGGACCCCCAGGTGGCGCCAATACGTCTGAAACCCAGGAGAGTGCCTTTTGCTCTTTGGCCCAAAGTAGATTTAGAGCTACAGTGTATTCTGCCCCATACATCCCTGCGACCAATCCGCTCGCACAGAGAGGGTCTCCTCCAGGTGCCATCCACCAGGCAGTGCCGGGGGGCGGCGCCTAGGAGTAGAGCCTTCTCTGTGGCGGGCCCAGCCCTGTGGAATAACCTCCCCCCGGATATTAGGAATACCTCTGACCTCCGCTCCTTTCGTGTAAAGCTCAAGACCCACCTATTTCAAGTAGCTGGCCTGGCTCAACTTTGATCCAACTATATCGCTCCTGACGGGTTTTTTATTTTTATTTTTTATTTGGGGTATTTTAATTGTATTCAATTATTTAGGGGTTTTTAAACATTGTGTTTTTAATTGTTTTTATTCATCAGCTCACCTCCTCCTTGTATATGTATATGTCTTGGTATACGTTTTTGTTATATGTATGTTTGTCTATATATTTATTTCCTATGTTTTATTGTACGCCGCCCCGAGTCCTTCGGGAGAGGGTGCGGCTAAGAAATAAATTATTATTATTATTATTATTATTATTATTATTATTATTATTATTATTATTATTATTATTATTATTATTACATAAATTAATAGCACAAGGAGTGCTCGAAGCAGTAGACCACTCCTCCTGGGAGACCCCCATAGTAATAACTATTAAGCAGGATGATAGTATTAGAAATTGCGGGGATTTTAAATGCACCATTAATAAAGGGTTGTAATCCAATCCTTACCCAGTGCCAGTGGTTCAACATCTGCTCCATTCCTTGGGCCAGGGAAACAATTTTTCCAAGTTAGACTTGGCACAAGCATTACCAGCAGCTCCCAGTGGACAAAGCCACTGCCATGGCTCAAACCATCATAACACACCGGGAAGCTTTCAAATGTGAATGCTTGCAATTTGGGGTCAGTGTAGCCCCAGGTATTTTCCAGAGCCTAATGGAGCTGATGCTCCAGGGGCTGCCAGGGGTGGTACCCTATTTTGATGACGTGCTTATATCCACTTTGGATCAAGTTGAGCTCATTAATAAATTAAGAGCAGTCCTGACCCATTTCTGCCAAGCGGGGCTGAAACTCAAACAAGAAAAGTGTAGGATAGGGGTCCCCAGTGTAGAATTTTGGGGGTATCTAGTTGATTCCAAAGACATCCACTCTACTCCATCCAAGGTAGAGGCAATTAAGAAAGCTCCCACACCCTCCTCTAAGGGTGAGCTGCAAGCCTTTCTGGGGCTGCTTAATTTTCACCCCATTTTTTTACACCATAAGGCATCTTTGGCGGAGCCTCTTCATAGGCTCCTGGACTCCAAGACACCCTGGCATTGGGGGTCTAAGGAAGCCCAAGCCTTTAGGACAGTTAAGGATGTCCTTACATCCAAATCTTTATTAGTGGAATACAGTGATCGCCTTCCATTAACTTTGGGGTGTGATGCATCACCTTATGGCATTAGGGCCGTTCTGAGTCACATCCTACCTAATGGCTCAAAGCCCCAATTGCCTATTATTCATGCACGCTCTTAGCAGGTGAAAGAAATTACAGTCAGCTGGATAAGGTGGCCCTAGCTGCTGTAGCAGGGGTAAAGCGGTTTCACGGTTACGTTTATGGTCGGTTTTTTCACTTAGTGACCGACCATAAACCCCTCTTGGGTCTTCTGGCAGGGGATTGCCAGACTCATCAGATTTTGTCTCCAAGAATGTCCAGATGGACAGTCTTTCTAGCGGCGTATAATTATCAGCTACAATATAGGGCAGGAGAAAACTAGGGGCACGCTGATGCCCTCAGTCGCTGCCTTCTGCCAGCGCTTGTTTTGGACGCTACTCCTACAGTTTCAATCCTCTTAATTGAAGAGTTGGCCATGCCAGTATCCATCCAGGATATTGCCAGGCTCTCTGCCACAGACCCCATATTGGCCCAAGTTTTGAATTGGGTGTGCAGGGTGTGGCCACAGGGGCCAGTAGATCCTGAGTTTCACCCCTATTATATATGGCAGCATGAGCTGTCCATCCTTAATGGGTGCCTGTTATGGGGCAATAGGGTGGTAGCTCCCCCAAAGCTTAGGTCGCCAATTTTAAGTTGCCTGCACACTGCTCACCCAGGCATTGTGCACATGAAGGCTTTGGACCGAAGCTATGTGTGCTGGCCCTAGTATAAAAAGGGCTGTCAACTGTCAAATGTTGCTGTTTGCCGGGTCAAAGTTTGCCTTACATTTGGCCGTGTTATACTGTTAATAAAGGTTGTGTTAGCTTCAACCTGCCTTACCTTAGTTCCTGTCTGCCTTGTTCTTCCTACAGAACATTTAATATTAACTTTGAATTAATAGTTAACATTATAGCTAAGGTTATAATGCTGTTAGTTAACAATTGGGAGCCAAGCAACTTAGCTTGCGTGATTTGCCATGGGATATCACAGACTCCCAACTGTGACATTCTGTGTTGGCTGCCATTTCCTCATCTCCTTCAAGGGCTCCTCACCAGGGCCACCGTGATAGCTTAAATTAGAGACAAGCGTTACTGAGAGAATGGTAGCCAGTCCAGCCCTTGTCATGAGCTGACAAATCATTTGCAGATGGGAATAGGCAATCCTAACCACCAATCCTGCCAATGACATGGCAGACATGCATATCTGATGCTTTAGAGGGAGAATATCCGCTCCTGGCATGATAAATGTCCTTTCAGAGTAGTTAAGAAGTCCCTCAATGCCCAAAATTGAAAACTAATTTTAATTTTGATTTTAATAATTTTAATTTCCTAATTACATTTATTAGCTGCCCATATCATCATAAGGTAACATAAAGTAATTTTATCCAGTTTGCTCTCCAATCCAAATGAGAGCCAAAGTGTTCAGAATACCTGATGATTTAAATCCAGGCTTGTGAATTTATTACGGTAGTTTGGATTCTTCCCCCTGACTCATCCTCTGTCTCTGAAGATGAAACTTTTAAAGAGAGCATGGGAACTGTCAGATTTACCTCACAATGTGTCATTATATATATTCAACATGTAGATAGCTGATTGGATGACCAATAGTAGTGTGGTTTTGGAGTGTGACAGAATGGTGCTGCCTGAAATACTATGTGGCATCTTGCCTTGTTATCTTCCAGATATACAATCAGGTACACAGTGGTTCAGTGGCTAAGACACTGAGCTTGTCGATCAGAAAGGTCAGCAGTTTGGTGGTTTGAATCCCTAGCGCCGAGTAACGGAGTGAGCTCCAGTTACTTCTCCCAGCTTCTGCCAAACTAGCAGTTCGAAACTACGTAAAAATGCAAGTAGAAAAATAGGGGCCACCTGGGTGGGAAGTAACAGTGTTCGTGCACCTTTGGCATTTAATCATGCTGGCCACATGACCATGGAGATGTCTTTGGACAGTGCTGCCTCTTCGGCTTTGAAATGGAGATGAGCACTGCTCCCTAGAGTCGGGAACGACTATCACATATATACGAGGGGAACTTAGATACACAAACTATACTTGGAAGGTGATAAATTCAGCCTGGGAAAATAACAAGGAGTTGATAAAGGATTCACACTGAGTGAGGGGAGAAAGGAAGTACAAGGAGTGGGGAGGTAAAATCATTGGAGTTGGGATTTTGGAAAGGAAAAGGGAGATGGCCCAAGCCAGATTTAGGCAGCTTTGCCTGTTGAAGATCTGCAAGTTCCAATGGGGTTTAGAAAAAGCACTAACCGTGCACTTAGGGATCAAATTTGAAGGTTCGTGTTAATTTGACTTGAGGGGAAAAAGATGTAAAGAAAGTTCAAGAAGAAAATCATTGAGTGTCTAGACACATGATAGTGCCAGCTAAATGTAATCAATGCCCTTGATTAACTCTAAGAAATTTAGTAGAGGTATGGAAGGAGCTGCTTTATACGGGTAGTCCTCAGATTATGACTATTCATTTAGTGACAGTTCAAAGTTATGATGGTGCTAAACTAGGTGTGTGTGTGTGTGTCTTATGACATACCTTCAAACCTGTGGCCATTGCAAATGATATGATCGTGATTCAGGCATTTGGAAGTGAGATGCAGTTACAAAGGGTACAGGATTGCCATTTATGATGTTCCCTCCTGGATTCCACAAAGTCAACGAGGATGTCAGCAGGAAGTGACAAGTTGCTCCTCCTCCTGCCACTTTTTTTACATACACACCCACTTGAACTTTGTAATGCTTGCCTGTGGCACCTACCCACTAGTTTGCACTCTGCAGTGCCTGCCCATGACACCTGCCCATTCGCCCATAGCTCTCGAGTGGAGGCTTCACCTGCCAGCTTGCTTGCCTGGGACTTTTGCCTCTTCCCATATTGCGATCCACACTTTACAACCCATGCAGTCTTGGGATTAGGATGGCAACCAGGCAACTGTCAGGATTGCCACTGCTAAAAATGACGTGGTCATGTGACATCCTGCTTTATGACCACATCACTTAATGATGGAAATTCCAATGCCAATTGCCACTGTAAACGCAAGACTACCTGTGGAATCAACACACTGTCTTTAAATAAGTATTGCTTTACAGGCAGACAGATGAGTTAATTTCTGAAGGATCGGAGCAATTAGCATCATAAAGTACTTTAGTGTTTCAAAGTTTAATTTTGAAGTCAGATGCGCAATAAAGAAGAAAGATTTTCCTAGCCTTTGTAATGAGCCGTGCTCTGCAATGGGCTGTGAGAACAACCTTGAATAAAAGCAGCAGCCAAGACAATAGTTAGATAAGAGAAATTTGAGTCTGAAGCAGAAATGTAATTTGAGAAAATGTCTCAGATTTGACCTTCCCAATTTTTTGGATATAGGCAGGGAGTGGAGAGGCACATTCAGAATTGCAAGTTGTTCTTACTGTAACTCTTTAATAAAAGTAGTTTTAGTAGCAATAATTTTGGTATCCAAGTCTGACTTATCTCAGAGGGGCTGACATCAAATCCCACAAGTTTGAATGTGACTGAATGAATCTCACGAATAAGTTGTGACACTAAGGACAGATGCACAGGAGAAAATGTTCTTCTACTTCAGGCAATGGATCCATCATGGATACTCTTCATCTTTAACTTTGTATTTTATTGCAAGTTAGTAAACAGATTCAGGATGTAGCAAAAAATACATTCTGAATAGCAGACATTGTTTTGCCTTCATTGTTGGTCTCACTCAGTAGCTGGAATGGGGAGTTATGTTTCCTGCTACTGGATGTGGATGTTATCTTTGCCAGCAACTACAAAGATAAATGGGATGTTTTTGGCCATATCTTTGTTGTATTGTTCCCTGAGTCGGCCAAGAACTGAACAACATATTTCTGTGGGACAGAGCTTTTTTTTAAGCAATAACAACACCTCATAGTTAAGGCAAGAATTCAAGACCATCTCTGAATGAAACTTAATCTCTTTCAAATTGGTTTATTTTATTTTGACCCCTGAAATAAGCATGTGGCCTTATTTTTGGGGAGGTCTTATTATTTTTGAGGTGCAGGAGGCGGCGAGCATGGTCACCTCATGGCTGCTGCTGTGTTGCAATATTTTCAGGGAGGGCTTATTTTCAGGGGAGGGCTTATTTTAGCACATGCGCTCAAAAGCCCGATTGGGCTTATTGGAGGAAGATTTATTTTTGGGGAAACAGGATAGTATAAAAATCTGAAACCATGAAGTTGAGAGAGAGATATCACCTGGCTGTTGTAGACAAGTCAAATCATATTTCAGGATACATTTTTTGTGTAGCTTGAATTTTTTTCTTTTTTTCCCCAAATCAAAGGAGCTGTCAGGCCTGCAGAGGTTCTTTTAAGAATCTTTGGCCTGCCACACTTTCTTATAATTTCTTATGCTGTTTCATTAGTGTAGTAGTTGGGAGGGGGGAATAGAAAGGAGTAGATTTGTGGAATGTATTGTTGTCATTCTTTCTAGAAGCCAAGGTCATCTTTTTTCTTCGCACCTTGATACCTGACCGGAACCAGCGGGGCGGAGTTGTCAGGGTCGAAGAAGAATATTGGACCATGTGATGGATTTATGGGAGTGGGCATAAGTTTACGAACTGGGTGGAATTCCAGGAAGAAAATCAGAGTTGGAATTCCACAGACGTGCTAACATGCCTGTATGATTAAATTGGAACTTTAAGGATAATTCTGCCGTTGACTCTGATTGATTTCATGCATGGTATTTGGAACGCTGACAGGAGCGACCTCAGAGAAGTTTGGTGATCCAAAATGGAATAAAGCATGGAACAAGGGTAGATGATTAGGGTGGACATTGTCCTAGGCCAGTGATGGCTAACCTTTTTGTCCTTGCATGCCGAAATCATGTGCTCGCACAGGAGTGTGACCCCCCCATCCATGCACACATGACCCCCTCACGTTGGAGGAAGGACTTAATCATAGATCAACTTCACTTCCTGGAAGGCAAATACCAAAAAAACCAACATTAAATAAACATAATATGGTTGATATTTATATTGTTTTAAAAACTGTGCTGCAGATAATGTAAAACAGTTTTAAATACAGAAGCTATAAACAAATAAGGAATCACGCTGGTTTTCATCCTGCTAACAGGCAGCTGAATATTTATAGATAAATTAACTGGTAAAAAAAAAATTCTTCCAACAAAAATGTAATTCTTGTACATATCTAGACCATTACTGATTTTTTTAAAAAAGATCATTATAATAAAACTCCTCATAATTATGACCCATTGAAAGCATTCTTATGGCTCAGTTATGCCACCTACAGTATATGGAATTTTAATTATATGCTTGAATGCACGTTGTTGTCTTTTCATCCAGGTCTATGGTAAAAATGTGTTTGTTTGTTTATGCAAGGCTCTGAGCAGTTTAAAAGCAGACCAGCACTGATAACAAAGCTAAAATCATGGCTGCCTGGGAGAGGACAAATGATTAACAAATAAAATGTTCTACAGGAAGGTGGCACCCACCTTTGCTGAAGGACTAGGAGAATAATTGTGTTTTCGAAGGTTTTCTGAACATGATCAGGGTGGCAGCTGTAGAATTTCTGGTGGGAAATTGTTTCAGAAGACAGGCAGCACAACAAAGAAACTTATTTTTCCCCATAGCAACAGACCAGGGAGATGAGTTGGGCTGAGAAAGAGTGACTGGCCCAAAGGCACCCAATCAGCTTTCATTCTTAAGGCAGGCCTAGAACTCATAGTCTCCTGGTTTCTAGCCAGGTGCCTTAACCACTAGACCAGTGGTTCTCAACCTGTGGGTCAGGACCCCTTTGGCGGCCGAATGACCCTTTCACAGGGTCGCCAAAGACCATTGGAAAACACATATTTTCGATGGTCTTAGGAACCGAGACACCAATTTTATGGTTGGGGGTCACCACAACATGTGGAACTGTATTAAAGGGCCGCGGCATTGGGAAGGTTGAGAACCACTGCACTAGACCAAACTGGCTCTTAGTTGTTTGTATTTCCAGATCGAAACAATGTAAAAACCAGTTAGTTTCATACCAATAATGTAATAATGGTTAGTAACATCAATCTGAGTTCCACATATTTTCATTTTTCCACCATTTGAAGATGAATAATGTGAAGGGCTGTTCTCTAGACAATTTATAAATTGACTAGTTGTTAGACTCTGACTAGACTCTGCTTTACGATTTGCCAGACAGAAGTTCAATACAAAATGGCTCCCTTTATACATTTTAAAAATGCATTTTTACTCATTTCATATTTCCCAAACATATGTGTCAGGGTTAGACTTTTCCTTCAAATGTGAAAAAAATGCCTTCAAAATCATGCTAGTATGCTTTTTGTGCCAGAGTGATAATACTGCTGTCAAGAGAATTCAAAGGAGAGGGTTAGAAGAATACGGCCCTCAGAGGCCTCCTGCTGCAATCTCCCATTTAATTTTTCCAAACACCACCAATTGTCAATGACTTTGGCTGTGTCTTTTTGACTGTGCAATGGCCTACTGTAAATTGTTCTGTACCATTTACAATTAATGTACAAATAAATACAAATGTTTTGGGGAGAAAGGTCTGTATAAATATAGACATACATTGGGGAACATGTGCACAAAACCCATGAAAATGTAAATGGGGTGTGTGTGTGCAAAGATTATACCCACTTTACATAACAAGAGAAGTACACACAAAAAGGTATATGGATTTTTCTGATGGTTAAAAAAACAAAGGAGAGAGAAAGAAATCCTCAAATTGATTTATTGAAGCAGAAAAGGAATGGCATACACTTCATGCTTGAAAAATGAAACATGAGAAAATGAATAAAATCAAACTGGACAGATTCACCCATTCCTGCCTGGGAGGCATCGTCTAAGAGTCCTGATTTAGATGTGAACCGTGGAGGCTAAGAAAGAAGGTAGAATAGAGGGAAGCAGAACCAGCTATAGGTCAAAGGCTGAACAAAAATGAACACAACAAAAAGAATGGTTTCTAAACTCCTGATTTGGAGAGACAAAATGACTAACTCTGTCAAAAAGCAATAAATGAACTAGGCTCAACTAGTCCCATAGGGATGCACTATGAATTTATAAGCGAAGCCTAGATCCGCCCCTTTACTAAGGCAAATTATTGTGGATTGTTTATCCAGTGAAGGAGCATTTACTTACATGGCCTTTCCCCACCCTAACAGCTTTATTGGCTAATCTCAATGTGCTTTGTGCAAAGGGCAGGGGTGTCAAACTCGTGTCATCATGGTGGCATCATGTCACGTATTGGGACTTTTTCTCCATTTGCTAAACTGGGCGTGAGTGTGATCAATGTGTGATGCATTTGGCCCACAGGCCATGAATTTGATAGCCCTGAATTAGGGCAAGGGCATATAAAAAGGGTTCGGCATCTTGAGGATGATCCTTAGCTCTGTATGTTGTAGATACCCATTAGTTTATATTTGCATGCCCTAAGAACTCTTATCCAGAAATGATTTCATTTTTTGTAAAATCAAAATGTTTGGAACTTACTTACAGTGGTAGGGAGACTGAGTTACTCATAATTGCTTTTGCTGATTTCAATAGGATTTAGAATTTATTGGGCAATCTGAATGCAACCTAGAATACCTGACCTGTACCTTTAAGTCACTTTTAAGGTTGCCCCTTTCCTCCAAAATTGTTCCTAGTGCCTTTCTTTTGCTAAGAAAAAAAGTTGACTCAGCGCCTTTTTAACACTTTGCAGGGAGATTCTACTTGAATGTGCATCAGAAATTAATAATCCATTTTGATTGCTTCTTTTGGAAGCCAGACAATTAATTTTTATAGAGAAATAGGATGGAAATTGCATAAGAGAGAAATTTGACCTACTCTGAGTGCACCTGCAAGGCTTGAATGAAAGACCCAGCTGCTGGATTTGTGGAAATGAAAAATAGATGTCATGCAAAAAAGCTGCAAAGCAAATTTTATCCACAGAATATAGAACATTTATTTTCTCATAGCCCAATCAGAGCTTCTTTGAGGATCTTGGAAGCTGTTGCATTTCCCAAAGATTACTCTTCCACAATCTCATGGTATTCAAATACGCTGGATTTCAACTCCAAGAATTCCTACGCAGGACGACTTTTCCTGCCAAAAAAATTCAAAGAATGAGTAGGAGAGGAGCTTTCTCTTCGGCACATAAGTATGCTCTCACAATGAAGAAAATTTGGTGGTTCCCCCCCCCCTTTCTTTTTAATGGCAAGTATTATTGCCTTTATTAATATGTAATTAAACTTGCAGTGCATATTTCTGCTTGTCTGATTACATAATTGGGGTAATAGCAGGTCTATAATTTATCGCTTGTTGGAACAGTTTGGAATGCTCAAAAAACCATGCCTTATAATTAGACTATAATTGGCACGCCTTGAGTAAAACCCAGTAAAATGAAAACCAGCAAGAAATTGCTTTATAATTATTTGCAGAGAAGACTTCTTTCTGCAAAAGCAACTAGATATAAGCACAGGAATTGTGTTATCTAGATGGAGTCCTTCATCAACGCTGATTGGTGCTACTTGCATCAATCCATTATTTCGGAACTTCTATCTCTGGATCATTAGGATTAACGATCACGACTCCCAAAGAGAACACATTTAGTGGTTTCATATTTTAGAAGGTTATCCATGATATATCTCAAGATAATGTAAATAACTTTCTCTGAGTCCAAGGACACTTTCACTATCATTGGATGAGCGCCTTAAATCCATACTGCGTCTTAGATGCCCATTTCCCAGGTTAGAGTTTTCTTTTGTGGACGCTTCAATAACAGATGTTATGATCAGGAGTGTCCACAGCAGGCTGAGGTCTTGTAAAAAAAATGATAAAACTCACATTTTGTGTCATCACAATGCAAGTGTGCACTATTACACAGTGGTGAAATTCAAATATTTTTACTACCGGTTCTGTGGGTGTGGCTTGGTGGGTGTGGCATGGGAAGGATACTGCAAAATCTCCATTCCCTCCGCACTCCAGGGGGAAGGATATTGCAAAATCTCCATTCTCACCTCACTCTGGGGCCAGCCAGAGGTGGTATTTGCTGGTTCTCTGAACTACTCAAAATTTCCCCTACCAGTTCTCCAGAACCTGTCAGAACTGGCTGAATTTCACCACGGCTATTATATACTTGTCTGCAATGTTGTGATGCAAATACAAAAGGGATGAAGTATGCATATCATGTTAATGGCGAACATTTCATCATTTGTATCTCCTTCTGGATGCTTGCAGTTATGATGGCTTATCTGCACCAGCTTCTAGTAACATTATTATCCAAATGTCTAGTGATTTCTCCATTTCAAATTTACCAAACCAGTATGAATATCCTACTGATGATATTGGTAACAATCTAGTATTTGTTAGAAGTCGGAAATCTCAGAAAACTTTCAAACCACACTAGAGAGATAAAAACCATTGTTCATTCTACAATACTTTTCCTGAAAGGGAGAATGATAATAATCTCAGTCAAATGGCATATAGTGGGCTTTTTAGCATCAACAGGTGGCAGCGCTTAACTAATCTTGGTTGATTTAAAAAGATAAGCAGAGTCAACTTGGAATAGTATTTAAGACAGGACTCCTTGGGAGTTGCAAAGCTGTAAGCTAGATTGGAAAGTGTGTACATTTTGCATATATGTATGTGCATTTCTCAGAAGAAAGGCAGTGGCAAACTACATACTTCCATAATATTGACAAGGAAACTTGATGGATACCATCACCAGTTCGTTTGAAAGTGTCTTGATTTATACTGCTTCCATTGAAAGTTACAGAAGAAAAATGGAAAATAATGGATTATCTCTCCCTCTAGCCAAAACAGTATTAAACTGTGCATCAAAACTTGGAAGAGGAATCATATTAGACAGACTATCTTAAAGTACAGGATTAGGACTTACATTACAAATAAAAGCCAAAGGAAATGTTAATTCTTTATCTTTTTTTAAGAGGCCTTGGTTCACCCACTTCTCAAGAAGCTATTACTGAACCCCATCACATTGAACAATTTTCATCTAGTATCTACGTAACCTCCAATTTTTGAAGATTGAGAAGGAAATGACACAACAGCTTCAGTGAACCTTGGATGAAGTGGATTATCTGGATCCTTTTGAGTCAGGATCCAGACCTGGTTATAGGATGGAAACAGCATTCATCTCACTTTTGGATGATTTGTCATGTGGGAAGGATAGAGGTTGTTCATCATTTCTTGTTGTTCTTGACTTCTTGATGTCTTCAATACCATTGACCATATCATATCATTCTAGATTAGTTCAGAGGATTGGAGGTGGGCTACACAGTGCTGTGCTGCTTTGCCTCCTTTTTTCAAGGTCAATTTCAGTTGGTGATGACTAGGAAGGAAAGGTCCTACCTTTGGCCCCACCTATTTGAGGTGCTGCAGGGTTTGGTGCTCTCCCCTCTCCTGTTTAACGTCTACATGAGGCTACTGATAAACTCCTCTGTCGTGGGGTGGGACATCATCAGTATGTTGATGATATCCAACTATATTATCCAAATACCCATCTCTACCCTTTGTGAATTAAGCAATACCATGAATATCTTATTCTGGGTGGGTGAGTGGGGACAACAAACTTAAACTGAACCTTGGCCGGATTGAGTGGCTTTCAGTTTTACGTTCTACTTGTTCTACAACTATGAAACCATGTTCAGTGTTGAATGGATTGGCACTGCCTCATACAGAACTGATGCATCATCTGGGGCCTCCTAGATAACAACTCCTACTCAAGGCTAGAAGGGCCTTTGCACAAGTCACATTGTGCACCAATTGTGTCCTTTGTTGAACTGAAAAGCTCCAATCACTCCTCTCCTATTCACTTTCATATTAGACTATTGTAGGGGGGCTACCCTTGAAGAGTATCTCGTGTAGAATGTAGAATGCAAATATTCCTATTTGTGCTCCAAGAAAACACATATTATATCTTTTATCCACGTTGGCTTTCTGCTACTAGGTCTAATTCAAGGATGCTGGTTTCAATCTTCATAGCATGGAATATCTCTCCCTGATTGCATCAGCCCATTCTATTAGATCAGGTAGAGAAGGCATCTTGCAGGTACCATCTGCCAGGGACCTATATTTGGTGGGTCCCATGAGGCAGGCCTTATTTGCTCTATGGAACATTCTGCCCCTCCCTGAAGTCACATTAGCTCTATTCCTATTATCACTTCAGAAATTCCTTGTGATCTGGTCACTTTCAGGAAACCAGATAAATTATTTGATGGCCCCATTGTGCTTGATCTTTTTAGACTCTTCATATGGTTTGTATATTTTAATTTTTATAGTGTTTTCATTTTTAACCACTTTTTGCATTTTTACAGTGATGGCTTTTTACATTGTTGTTTTACTGAGTGTTGTATGCTGCCCATTATTGCATCTTGTAAGATGGGCAGCCATATAAATGTGATAGATAAAGGAACAATAATTTCTAATAACTTAAGAGATCAGCCTGTGAATAGTGACTTGATCTCTTGTCTAATGGATGCAAACCTGGCAATGGTCATGAAATTACATCTTGCTGTATCAAAATGAATGCAGAATTTTGTACTTGGCTAATAGGCTCACAGCCAGCTTAGTGAGGAGGTGTGATCTTTGAATCCTAGGTACCCCCGCATGCCCAGAAATCTTTTAAGCTATCAACTTCTTGTTCAGGAAAAGGAGAAAACTGAAGCTGAAAACTGATATTGAATAAGGCAGAGGCGAAAGACAGAAGGTTGGATCTGTACATCAATATTGTCAACTTGTAAAGCGTTACCATGACTATTATCAATATCAATATATTGTGTAGAGAATTTTATAGGTATATAATTTGTATGTCAAAGAGGTATATGAGCTCTAAATGTGCAGAAAGTCTCCACTTAACCCTGCAGAGCAATATTTATTCCTTTTGGGTGATATTCCTGGTTTTTTAGATGGGATATAGTGAATGCATCCTGAATGTAGAAGGATACATGCTGACCTTTAGCTGAACCAAAAAGAAAAAAAAGGCCTCCAAATGCAAGAAATGGAACCACTTATGCATATATTTATTAGCTGTAGCCTTGTAGGCTCTCTTCAGACTTTTTGCCAAAAACATACAGAATAGGAGAGAACAAGAACGCAGATGTGCCGGGTGCCATCCTCTAGAGATTGTCAGAGGGCGGTGCCCAGGAGTAGGTCCTTCTCTGTGGCGGGCCCTACCCTTTGGAACGACCTCCCCCCAGACATTAGAACAACAACCGATCTCCGCTCCTTCCGCAGTAAACTGAAGACCCACCTGTTTCGGCTAGCCGGCCTGGCATAATTCAACAACTTTTCCACCCCTAGGTCATTTTTAATTGTCAATTTTAGTTTTTAAACTATTAATGTTATTGGGGTTTTAACCTTTTTTAGTATTGTAATTATTTATTTATTTTTTACCTCCTCTGTATGACACTGTGCTGACTGTTGCTTGTGTACGTCGCCCCGAGTCCCTGTGGGGAGAGGGGGCGACTAATAAGTTTAAATAAATAAGTAAATAAATAAATAAATAAATAAATAAATAAATAAATAAATAAATAAATAAATAAATAAATAAATAAATAAATAAATAAATAAATAAATAAATAAATAAATAAATAAATAAATAAATAAATAAATAAGATTTCCCACTCATTTGCATTATTGTATATTGAACAAGATTCAGATAAATATGTTTCTGGGATCCAATATAGGACATTGGAAAGTTAAGTTCCCATGTTTGTGGCTTTGGATTTCTTTGGATTTGGAAATGCTCTGGATCTTTTCCAGTATTGTTTCATCCTTATACCCATTAGTTCTCTTCAGAAGTGCTCCTAAACTAGGTCAAAGCACAAGGCTACCCACAGTGCCTTGTTCATCAACATCATTTAAGTAGCAGCTCTATAGATCTCTCCATCTCTTCGAAGCCCAGTGACCTTTTTGGAGTGCTTCACTCTCACTCAGGCTGAAGGATTTGATTTCTATGTAGCATATTTTCATACTCTTGTGCTCCTTGGGTGCCAAACAGTTGGAACAAGGCAACATAAGATTGTGTGGGAATAATCACATGATGCTTATATTTTCACAAGAGCCTGAGAACCTGACTCTGCTGGTTGGTTTGAGGACCAAATGTGGGAGTTCCATACTGGAGGTGACCGTTAGATGGATGGCAGTCCCCCTCCCCGAACCCTTACTCTCTCCTCTCCACCCACCTGTAGTTCGGGGTTACCATATTGAAGTATTTATTCTCGTTGTTTTCCTTTGTCATTGTTTATTTTATTTTTCTGTTATTTTGCTTCTGTTTGCACTCATTTTTCTTCCTCTTTATTATTGTAACTTGCCTAGCAAGATAGGTGGCAAATAATTTTAACCAACAAATTTAACAACCAACCAACAAACCAACAAACAAATAGTATGAGCCCCGTTGGCACTATGGTTAGAATGCAGTACTGCAGGTTATTTCTTCCGACTGCCGGCTGACTGCAATTTGACAGATCGAATCTCACCTGGCTCAAGGTTGACTCAGGTTCCATCTTTCCGAGATTGGCAAAATGAAGACCCAGATTGTTGGGGGCAATATGCTGACTTTGTAAACCACTTAGAGAGTGCTCTAAAAAGCACTGTGAAGTGGTATATAAGTCTAAGTGCTATTGCTACTAGATGCAATCAAAGGGAAAAGAAGTGCATGCTTGAGCATTTCTTCTCTGTTTAATCAGAACAGATTTATCACAAGGGAGTCCTTCCACTTGCACCAGCAGCACTCAGCAACAAACTTTCAGTGGTGATATATCTTCAATATAAGCATTGAAAAAGGATTCCTTCTAGGATGATTGCCCAAATAGTGATCTATTGCATTAGCACAATCAGAGAACACCATTTGCTGTCCCAATAAACTTCAGCATCAAATATTTTACTATTAGCATGAACTCATAGGCATTGCTTCGATTCTGTTTTAGAATTGCCATGTTGCATTTTCATCAAATAAATGATAAAACATGTCATGGGTTTTCCAAAGTAGATAAATACTTACTTTCTCACTCTCCTTTTTTAAATGTACTTTTCAAAGCCTTAATGAAAATGAGTGGAGAGAGCTAAGGCAGCTTTCCCAATCCCCTAGAAAATGTCTTTGTGTTATTTGCTAAAACTAATTAGCATTCGTTGCATCTGCTCTGTTGAATTACCGCCTAAGCTCTTTTGGTAGGAGAAGGTGACATAAGACTCCAATATATAGCCTCGGGTGGTTAATCGGTTCTCGCCTGGTAAAAGAAACCCAAATGAAAACCAAATACATGGCAAAGGATTCTTTATCTATAATATTGATTAGTTGCGGGAGATGAAATGGAAAAGGACAAATAGCAGATTAGGAATAATGACTCAGTTGCAATAATTGAAGAAGTTTTCAGGATACAGGATAGGATACAGACTATCCCTCTATGATTAATGTTGATTGGATTATATTAATCTTTATTTAAGGTTTAATCTGGGGGTTTGTAGCTGCAGAAAATGCCTATAGTGAGGCACTGGGAAGGGATCACAGGTTCAAAGATTATTTATTTTTTATATGGTATCAATTCCACACAGACTTACAATTTTAATGATTAACAGTACCATATTACAATATTCACAGAAAGAACGAACTACACCAGCACCATAATTTAATTTAGCAATCAATATCATGTTACCCATCACACATGAAAGCAGAAAAGAAAACCACACAATTAGAAATCAGCCAACTCAAATAAAATGATATCAATCACTGAAGACCCTCCAGGATATTCAGTTTTTAATAGAATATTTTCCAGAATGTCTATCACAATATATTATTGAGTCAGATGTTGACTCAATAGTACAAAGGGACCAAATTGGGGACAACGTGTGGTCCTTTTTTTAAATTTGTGGGAAATTATACAGTGATGGGTATGAGTAAAAATCCCCACATTAAATATAAAAATGATTTTATTAGTTAGAATATGAGGGATTGAAGTTCAGATTGCTGCCTGTGCTTGAGACACTTTGCAGCCAGGCAGAAAAGCTGCCTGCCCCATGCTACCCTTGCACATTCATACATTCACTCAAAATATTTGATTCTGAGCAAATGAATCACATCCTGGTGTTTTCAAGGATGTACTGACATCCAGAGGCAGTCCTGGATCATCTCCACCTTCCTGCACTAGGCTTTGCAAGTTGATGCTGCCATGTAAATACAGGTAGTCCTCGACTTATGACCACAATTGAGCCCAAAGGTTCTGTTGTTGAGTGAGACATTTGTCAAGTGAGTTTTGCCCCATTTTATGATCTTTCTTGCCACAGTTTGTAAGTGAATCACTGCAGTTGATAAGTTAGTAACCCAGTTGTTAAGTGAATCTGGCTTCCCCATTTGCTTGGGAGAAGGTTGCAAAAGGGGATCACACGATCTTGGAACAAAGCAATAGTCATAAGTATGAACCAGTTAGCAAGCATCTGAATTTTGATCACATGACCATGGGGATGCTGCTAAGGTTGTAACTATGAAAAATGGTCATAACTTACATTTTTCAGTGCTGTTGTAACTTTGAACAGTCACTAGATGAACAGTTGTAAGTTAAGGACCACCTATATGTCTTTAATTACTTAGCCTTTTAATACTCAGTTCAAACAAAAGTCTCAAAGCCTAAAAAGTAGCATAAAACCTTTGCCATTTTCCAGACTTGCACTAGTTTGATGAGATGCTGTTTTGGCCTTTATACCTCAGCACAAAACAGGAAGTCAGATCAACCAATCAGCATGTCGGGTATGCACAGTGGTGGGATTCAAATAATTTAACAGCCAGTTCGCCAAGGGTCAGTTTGGCTGCCGTCCTCCAGCTCCATTTGAGTTTGGCTCAATTAGCTAGATGGCTAGAATTCCTAGAAAGGATACTTGGGAGTAAATGAATGCATGCATGAACCTTTGCCTCGGGTTTCTGGGACTTAAACTTTTACAACGTTTTGAGAAACAACATAAGCAATGCTCAGCCTTGGGGATGTGGGATGAGAAGCATTTTCGCTTGACTGCAGTTCCTTTTCCCAGTGCCTCACACAGAGATACACCGGGTATAAAAATGATGCTTAAGCAATCACAAAATAAGCTACAAACATAACAAAATCTCCTAGTTCCTAGTTTGAAGGTAAATGGCGAAAACATGCATTGAGAAAAACTTAAAATTTAGGGGAACTGTGAATGTTTGGTAATGTGAACCATACAGGTGTTAAATCTAAGTCATTTTACAGTGGGACCATCAAATCAGGAATACACATATATGAAAGAGTCATGAAGAGAGACAAAAGAAGACTTGTCCTTTCAAAATGATTGCCATTGATAGACCATCTGCTGATGCTTGCGCTAACCATAAAGGTCACTAATTAGACCTACTTCAACTCTGACATTGCTGGCAGGTAATCCTTGACTTATGAACATTGGTTTAACTATAGTTTAAAGTTATGATAACACTGAAAAAAGTGAACTTATTACCATTGCACCACCCCTGTGATCAGGATAATTGACCTTCCCGGGTGGCTTCTGAAAACAAAAACAATGGGGAAGCCATATTTGCTTAATAATTATGTGATTCACTTAATGACCACATTATTCACTTAACAACCACAGTGATACGGTTAACAGACATGATAAAAATTGTCATAAAATTGGGTCTAGTCAGATGATGACTTGTGTAGCAATCAAAATTCTGGTCGCAATTTTGCTCACAAGTCAAAGAGTACCTATAATCCACATGTACAGCCATGGTGGGTTGCAGGCGGTATGCCCCAGTACGGGCATACCAGAGCCTGCCTGGAGCACCAGGTACTTTTCCAGTACAATGCTCCGGAGGGCCCACCCGTCTGCCCATCATCCTTACCTGTCTTTAAAGTCTTCTGCGCTTCTGCGCATGTGCACGGCATGTATAGCACCTGTGCGATGCTCTGCCAAGCAGCTGCAGCATCGTGGAGGCTCGTTGGAGGATAAGAGGCATGTGTGCACTGCATATGTGAGCCCACACACTTGCACATTCATGTGGAGGACGCCAGGCCCCGTTGCAACCGTAACCAGATCCGGAACCCACCACTGATATATGGATGGATTTTGCTATAGCAATGCAATCCCCTTTCACTTCAGATTTTATGGGTGATGATGGCCGATCTCTCTTAATTCAAAGAGAATGAAGAATGGGCATTCCTGTTGGCCACCCATGAAATGTGTGAAGTATGTACAGAGCGTTACATAGACAGAGACAGTTAATGCTGTGGTCCACTAACCTATCTTCCATACATGGGATCTGCTTCTCAATTTTACATGCAGGAAACTATTGGTTGAATTTATGCTGATTGACTAAATGCCTCAGAATTGATCTGGAATAATGAACTGATCATTATTACATATTGTCATGGATTTTTGAATAATTACTCACTTGGAAGAGTATTCATTTAGAAAAAATTGTATAGCTACTGAAGGTGCATAATCGCCACTCCAGACACCATACATTAAATAAAAATCAAAGAACAAAAAAATTGATTATACACATAATCAGATGAAACAAATGCCATAGCCCACACTTAAAATTGTATTTCTAGCCATACGGATTTTTGGCATTTATAAAGCAGTGTAGAACTGTTCAAAATGTTTTGACAGATTAATTTACCAATTTCAGCAACCTTATGGATCAGAAGTAAATAATTGCATGCATTTTATCTCTACTGTTTCTGGGCTAAGGTCACAGCAGCTATTTTAAACAGTGGTGTTCAAATGAATCTCAAGTGTATATGACGCCCCCTCCCTCTCAAAATATATTACCCACAGTGTATAGAAAAGATGAGCCCAAGACATGGACCTCAGTTTACACTATGTTAATTGAAAGTAGATCCTATCAAATCAGTGAGGAAGGACTGCCAAGAAGTTCTTAACTCAATGCCAGTAATTTAAATGGGAATACAATGCAATACAATAGCAGAGTTGGAAGGGACCTTGGAGGTCTTCTAGTCCAACCCCCTGCCTAGGCAGGAAACCCTGTACCATTTCAGACAAATGGCTATCCAACATCTTCTTAAAGACTTCCAGTGTTGGGGCATTCACAACTTCTGGAGGCAAGCTGTTCCACTGATTTAATTGTTCTAACTGTCAGGAAATTTCTCCTCAGTTCTAAGTTGCTTCTCTCCTTGATTAGTTTCATCCATTTCTTTTTGTTCTACCCTCAGGTGCCTTGGAGAATAGTTTGACTCCCTCCCTGAGATATTGGAACACTGCTATCATGTCTCCCCTAGTCCTTCTTTTCATTAAACTAGACATACCCAGTTCCTGCAACCGTTCTTCATATGTCTTAGTCTCCAGTCCCCTAATCATTTTTGTTGCTCTTCTCTGCACTCTTTCTAGAGTCTCCACATCTTTTCTACATCATGGTGACCAGAACTGAATGCAGTATTCCAAGTGTGGCCTTACCAAGGCATTATAAAGTGGTATTAACACTTCACGTGATATTGATTCTATTCCTCTGTTTATGTAGCATAGAACTGTGTTGGCTTTTTTGGCAGCTGCTGCACCCTGCTGGCTCATATTTAAATGGTTGTACACTAGGACTCTAAGATCCCTCTCACAGTTACTACTATTGAGCAAGGTGCTACCTATACCAGTGGTTCTCAACCTTCCCAATGCCGTGACCCTTTAATACAGTTTCCTCATCTTGTGGTGACCTCCAACCATAAAATTTGTGTCTCGGTTCCTAAGACCATCGAAAATATGTGTTTTCTGATGGTCTTAGGTGACCCCTGTGAAAGGGTCGTTCGATCCCCAAAGGGGTCCTGACCCACAGGTTGAGAACCACTGACCTATACTGTACCTGTGCATTTCATTTTTCTTGCCTAAATGTAGAACCTTACTCTTTTCACCATTGAATTTCATTTTATTATATAGTGCCCAATGTTCAAGTTTGTCAAGATCCTTCTGTATCTCAAGCCTATATTCTGGAGTATTGGCTATTCCTGCCAGCTTGGCATCATCTGCAAATTTGATGAGTTCCCCATTTATTCCCTCATCCAAATCATTGATGAAGATGTTGAAGAGTACTGGGCCTAAAACAGAGCCTTGGGGTACTCCACTGCATACTTCCCTCCATGTAGATGCAGTTCCATTGAGTGCGGTTGGTCAGCCAGTTACGAATCCATCTGGAATCAAATGCAGCTTTAAAAATATATATATATCTTAAATTCAGACATGTTTTTCTTTAAAAAAAATAGAGGAAGATAGAAGCATTCCTTTGTGAAGCATTCTTCAGACAACTTTCAATAAATAGGAGCCTTTTGACTCAATATTTGAAATAGAATGCAAATTTTAAAAAAACACAATGAAGAGTTTATGTTTTGAGACACAGTATTTCAGTGATATATTTCAGTGAGGACATTTCAGTGAGGACAGTTAAAACAATCAATCAGCGGAACTACTTGCCTCCAGAAGTTGTGGGTGTTCCAACATTGGAAGGATTCTTAAGAAGAAATTGGACATCCATTTGTCTGAAATGGTATAAGATCTCCTGCTTGAGCAGGGGGTTGGGCTAGAAAACCTTCAAGATCTCTTCCAACTCTGTTATTCTGTTATATTGGATCAAATCCAAACTTTTCTGGCTTTTTGGATAAAGAATGGATCCTGTGATAATAAATTATTTTGGTTGGGTGGGGAAAGGCCAATGCATCAAATGTTACGAGTCTGTGCAGAAATCATTCTTAGCTACTCAGTATGCTTGACTGCGATGGAGACAAATGATTGCTTTGTTTTAGGCAGCTTTTGGATAATGTATTGATCATCAGTTTAACACTTATCATAGCAGCAATGCAAGCATCCATGAAATGAAATTTCACTTGATTAATTAAATATTTGGTGTGAAGAGACCGATCTCCTGTATGGCTACTAGATTTCCTTTCCAGAAATGTGAAGACCTGACATAAAATATTGGTATTATGTAAGAAGTCCAGTTTATGCACTTTGACCTTCCTGTAAAATGCCTCTTGAGTCTTCTAGAACTGGAAACTGGGAACTGGAAAAAATTCTTCAACGGAATTCTTCACCAGTAGCGGAAATTTTGAGTAGCTTCAGAGAATCAGTAAATACCACCTCTGACTGGCCCCTCACACATCTATTCTCTGCCTCCTGAGCAGTGGAGAAATGCAATTTCTTTTACTACCAATTCTGTGGACATAGCTTGGTGGGTATACTGAAAAATCTCCATTCCCCCCCCACTCTGGGGCCAACCAGGGGTGGTATTTGATGGTTCTCCAAATTACTCAAAATTTCCACTACTTGTTCTCCAGAACCTGTTCGAACCTGCTGAATTTCACTGCCTCCCGAGTCCCAGCTGATCGGGAGGGAATGGGGATTTTGCAGTAACCTTCCCCTGCTATGCCCACCAAGTCAGGCCCACAGAACCGGTAGAAATTTTTTTTTGAATCCCACTACTGCCACACTTGATATGGGGACTCTGCTGCAGGGAAGAAACCATCAGAAAAGGCAATATCTTGTGCATCTGTCATGAAGGTGGTTCCTATTAGGACTATGTAGATTCAAAGAGGAAGGGAGATGGTAGTTTGGTTTCAGCAAGTGTTGATTGGTGTGATGTGCATGGACATGAACCTTCCAATTTGCCTGTTCCCCTTTGAATCCAGGTAATTGCATAACTCAAGTATTTCGTGGGATGATTTTGGGCCAGTCACTTTCTGTCTCAGGACATCTTCCCTCACTGGGTTGTTGGTGTTGTGGAGAAAATAGGGTGTAGCAATCAGTATGTGCGCTATATTGAGTAGGGATAGAAATCTGATAATACTATATAAGCTATTGAAGAAATAGGAGGATATATTCAAGAATTGATTGATGTATGCCATCAAGTCTTTTTCAACTCCTAGTGACCACATAGATTTTCCTCCTATATAGATTTTTATTTAAGGATAGATTAAGAAATAGTCTTAAAAATCTTGCTCACGAATCACCCAGATAGCTCTGGATTGATACTTTTAGTTTTAGTCTTCTACTTGCAACAGTTCACTTCACGACTGTTTGAAGTTACAACAACATTGAAAAAAGTTACTTATGACCATTTTTCACACTTATGACCATTGCAGAATCTCCCTGGTCACATGATTTACATTTGGACGCTTCATATTTATGACAGTTGCTGTGTCCTAAAGTCATATGATCACTTTTTGCAACCTTTCTGACAAGCAAAGTCAATGGGGAAGCCAGATTCACTTAACAACTGTGTTACTAAATTAACAACTGCAAGTGATTCACTTAACAAGTGTGGCAAAAAAAAAAGTCGTAAAATGTGGCAAGACTCAACAAATTTCTCACAGAACAACATACATTAGGGGCTCAATTGTGGTCATACGTTGAGGACTGCAGTACTTTTAATATTTTCTTCACAATATCTCCTCTGAAGATCTAACTAAATGTAGAAAAGGCTACAGGGAGACTGAAAGCCACCAAAGGGGACAGTAAAAGATGTGTATTAATGGACATGTAGGTTGGGCATAGAAACAACAGATCTTTCATACCCTTCAACCTCAAGTCACGCATGACTTTAAAAATGAATAGAAGCATTTTAGTTATGCTTGAATTTCCTATAATATGTCTGTTTGTTCAAAATTCCATTTTTTCCCGTTTAATAGTCTCAAATGAATAATATTAGAACATGCTTTCTTTTGAAAAGACAATATTGTCTCAGATATCTTTGGGAAAATGTCCCCTTCCCCCCACTCCACCTAATCTACTGCTTCATGATTACTTGGGATTAAATTGGAGGAGAAAAATCAAGTTTACTTGTAGATTAATGTCTGCAAATGGAGGACATGCAACATTTATGCAACACTTCCATTCCTTCCTTTGCCACAAAATTATTGGCCTCATGGCACTGTGAAATCATGGTGATTCTCTACGAATTCTAACAATTATACTTGGCTGAATTGTTGGCAATGTTGCTGACAGGTTGCTATTTTTGAATTCAGCTTCATATACAGCTGCAAAAGCAAACCCATCCTATTTATCTTCAGGTGCACGATCAGCCCTTGCCTTGCCTGTGCTACAAATTGATCAACATTTCTCAGAATGCAATTCTACCCAGGTTCTTTCAGCCTTCGGAAGAGCAGGATAATGCAGTTTTGGCTTGGGTGTTGTTAATATTCATTACTGGATGTTCCTATAAGTGCTTTGGAAATGGAAATAATCTTAAATTCAGAGCTGTAATTGACCTTCATCCAACTCATCCAAGGATATTTGCTTTTGTGCTATTTTGAAGTATTAAGGAGGATCCGCATCTGAATGGCCCAGATTAATTTGAAATCCCATCTTGTGCTTGTCTGCAATTACCCAGTAGAGCTGGTGACAGCTGTTACGCTCTTAATGACAGCCAGTCATTATTTCCTCCAGGAATATTTTCTGTGATCACTTTTTTCCACTGTAACTCCATCATTGTGACATTGTGTTATCACATGATAACAGCCTGTTTAACTCCTGTCATCTCTAAAGTTAACATTTATAGAAGGCTGCTTGTGATTAGAAGAATCACTTTGGGATGTTGGGGTGAATTAGCACACACACACATTTGATTTATTCTACAGTAAATCATGATACCCAATTCCAGTTGCAATCATATTATCAACGTACAACATGCTCCATCTCTTTACGTATCATCCACTTTTGCTGAAAGCTACATCCAAAGAAGACAGAAATGTGGGCTGTCTCTGTTTTATCCACTCCAACACAGTTTGATGAGAATTTGTGAACACATTTGGCCGAAAGCAGTCATAGATCTCATAGTTAACAACTGGTTATATTGTGTGATATGTGATATTCTTAATTATCATAAGCTCAGGAAAGGACAATTAGAAAGATACCATCGGTTGTTGGGCTTTGTTTTATATTTTTTATATTACAGCATATTGAAGTGTAAAGTATAAATTGCTGGAATATTTTAACACTATTTGTTTAAATAGTTTATATGCTTTATATGCTTGATTAAGCTTTATTTTATTTACAAATTTTAGCTTTAGCAAAGATATACAGAGGTGAATTTTTCTTCTCCATATAACTGTTATTAATAAGAATATAAAACCATTCAAATCTCTGCCAACTCACAAATATAAACATATAATATAGTACAGTCAAATTAGTGAGCTTCTTAAAAAGTTATTTTTAGATTTTTTTTAATAAAAGGAGAAAGTAAGCATTGCTTCTTGGCAAATAGGTATTCCCAGGTTCGTTAATACCTAGCAACCTTATGAAGTTCCATGTCCAGGGGGGAAAAAAGAGTCATCTAAGGACTGTCTAATTGCTAAGGAAGAAATTTTCAAAATTGCTTGCTATGGCTGCATATCCTCCCTTGAGAAGAGAGTTTTGCTTTCTTTTCTCCACTCAAGTAGCAACCGTCCATTCATTTAGCTGTAGAGCTCTTGCATCTGCCTTTTCTTCTTCCCGACCATTCAGAACTTTGTAAGCGCATCCAGAAATGCTTAAATTTCACTCATTTAGGGCCAGGGTGGGCTTCAAAAGTTCCAGCAATGGGTTCACTGCCCTGTTGCTGGGTGGGCGTGGCCATGGTAGGCGTGGCCTAGTCGGCTTCCTGCACCAGGGTGGGGGTGGGGCCCCCCACCCCCAGATTTTTGCCCTCGCCAGGTTCCGGAGGTTTCCTTTAAGCCTCCGGGAGGGCAAAAACTGCTTCCCCTGGTCTCCCGAACCATCTGGAACCCATAAGAGGCCCATTTCCAGACTCCTGGAACCTCTAATAGGCCCATTTTTCACCATCCCTGAGCCTCTGCGTGGGCTCTGCACTTACCTTGCATGATGAATGGGCCACGTGAAGACTCCTGGGAGGGGAAGGGCAGGGTGGGCAGAACCAGCCGGGGTGGTATTTGGGAGTTCGCCGAACCAGGCAGAATCCTAACTAGAGGATCGCCTGAACTTGTGTGAACTCCCGGCATCCCACCCCTGTTTAGAGCTGAGAAAGGAGATATTTATATTTTTAAAGCCAGCCTTGCCCTGTTAAATAGAAACATCTATTAATGAACCATTTTCAGTCCTTTTTTTCCTGCTTTTTTAAAATGACTTTGAGGCTAATCTATCAGAGAAAAGGTCTTGGAAGCTCTGAACAAAATTTGCTGTTTGGGGTGTACAGTTCCAATTTAGTATTTTCAGAACATTGACTTAAAAAGAATTACAAACCAGTTTAGGATTTTCAAATTTTTCAATTCAGCCGAAGTTCATCATTTTGTTTTCTTGTCCTTTTGCATCATTGTTTGTGGTTAGCTATTCCATGTCTTCTTCAGAAACACTTAAGGACAATTTTATAAAACTTCCTTTCCAATGATCCTAATTATTGGTCAGCAGCCTGTATTGGGACTTCTTGAACAATGTATTCTACCACTTCTAATATATTCATGGTGGAGTGGTGTGATGACCTAGAGGTGGAGCTCTTGCTTCACAATCAAGAGGCTGTGAGTTCAACACTAGGGAGAGGCAGATATTTCTCTGGGCACACAGAGAATATAGCTGCAAAACAAAACTCTGCATTGGCAACAGGAAGGGCATCCGGCCATTAAAACACTTTGCTAGCTCTATTCAGTTGCCTGGATTGCACCCCACAAAGGATTATGGGATGGTTAAAAGATGATGATGATGATGATGATGATGATGATGATGATGATGATGATGATGATCTAATATGTTCGTTATATGTTGATAAAGTTTTGTGAAAAACAAAATGATTAAGAACAGTAAACTGAACCAAAAAGGATACAAAAATAAGACTGACTTTAATAAAAGGTCTGAATAGCTTTTGTAACTGGTTATTGGGAGAGTTAGGGTGGAGCAATCAGGATCAAAATCATGCTCTTTTATGCACACAGGTAAAAGGGGTGGGGCTCTGTTGTACAATCCCAGCCATTATCTTGACTTTTCTTTTTGAACACTCTCCCAAGGGCATCTGCGCTTATTGCAGCTTTCTTTCATAATGGTCGTAGAGTTACAGTCACTTGAATACATGCTGTATAAGGTTGTTGTACCCAGCATTCCTTAGAGAATTGCATCATTAACCCAACCAGTGAGTTTTGCAGTACTGGTAAGTCAGACAGTTTTCCTACTGGAGTAAGGAAACAGGTCAATACGGAATGTGTCACCTATATTGTTTTTGAAGCAAAACCTTATTAAAACCACATTCCTAGTTTTTAAAACATTATAGGTTTTCAAATTTCTCTGCTTTCTGTGCTGCTTCCATAAGAGCATACCTACCAAATGGAATAAGTATTTTTTTGTGTACATTTAACTTAACTTTGTTAACTTCCTGTGTTTTGGAGTATATGGCTTTTCATGTAGAAGAACTTGGAGTTAAAACTGAAATTTCCAAGTAGGGCTGAACAATCTTCTGCCTAAAATCTATGTACATGATTTAATGGGCCAATAGTTTGCCTTAACCATAATACACCTTAGCTCAGTGGCTAAGACGCTGAGCTTGTCAATCAGAAAGGTCGGCAGTTCGAATCCCTAGTGCCGCGTAATGGAGTGAGCTCCCGTTACTTGTCCCAGCTTCTGCCAACCTAGCAGTTCAAAAGCATGTAAAAATGCAAGTAGAAAAATAGAAACCACCTTTGGTGGGAAGGTAACAATGCTCCTTTGGCATTTAGTTATGCCGGCCACATGACCACAGACCACATGGCCTTTGGACAGTGCAGGCCCTTTGGCTTTAAAACGGAGATGAGTACAACCTCCTAGAGTTGGGAATGACTAGCACATATGTGCAAGGGGAATCTTTACCTTTTTATACTCCTATAACAGTGACGTGCGGTGAGGTTTATGACTGGTGAGGCACTGACACAGTGCTGGGTTTCAAATATTTTTAGACTTGTGGACTTCAACTCCCAGAATTCCACAGCCAGGCATGCTCAGTTCCAATTTAAAGTGACAGCATTTGTTTTTCTCCTTTGCTCCTTCTTTCTTTTTCTTTTTCTTCTCCTTCCCCTCCTTCCTCCCTCTCTCCCTTCCTCCCCCTCTCTCAAACACACACACACACACACACACACACACACACACACACACACACAGAAGTTGGATTGGACTATCTCTGCTACCCCTTCCCTCTCTCACTCACTCTCAAACAAACCCCCCCACACACAAAAGTTGGATTGGATATCTTTTCCAGTGGCTTGAAAGCAGCTGCCATCCCCCCCATTCCCCTGCTGCCTTTCCCAAACACCTCCACCATTGCAAATGCAGCCTGCTGTTTGGGTGGGAAATGCCTGGAACACAATAAAGCCCACCCACCACCTCCTGCTGGCAGGCTGGGGTGAGAGGAGAGGCAGAGAAGCCGGAGGGGAGCCGATCTGAGCCTTCCAAAAGAAAGAGGCTGGGGGGGAAGTGTTTGTACTACAGCATGGCTCTTTGCCTGGCTTCCTGCCTCCTCCTGTGGTCTCCTCAGTGCTCGCTTGTGCTCTCCCTCCCCAAGTGTAGTTTGATTGCGGGTGGAGCCACGTTGCCTTTTCAAACTTGTAATCAGTGAAGCTGGGCTAGATTTTTATATAGTTTTATCCAGCTGTGTGTGTGAGAGAGAGAGAAATGAATGGGGGCCTGGGGAGGAAGTCACTACACTTGGGGAGGGAGAGCACCAGTGAGGAGACCACAGGAGGAGGCAGGAAGCCAGGCAAAGAGCCATGCTGTAGCACACACACTGGCCCCACAACGTGGCTCTGCCTGCAATCAAACTACTCTTGGGGAGGGAGAGCACAAGCGAGCCAGGGTCCTTCCCTCCAGCCTTTGCCCAAAGCCCTGCACAGCACCAGGAGGATGAAGTTTGAATTCCTCCCCCTCCCTCCAACCCACACGTACCTTTTCCAGCTTTTTTTAACAGTTAAGCAGAGTCATCCACGGTGAGGCAGTAACTAGCTCAGCTTTTTCCTCTTACTTTTTTTTTTCATGATGAGAGTGGTGAGGCTGTGCCTCACTTGCCTCACCTGACTGCACGTCACTGTCCTATAACCATCTCCATCTTATGAATAAAATCAAGCTCTTTGATAACCACGCATCTTACCACTGATTCAGATATGAAAATATCAGATTGTCTTTGAGGAAAATGTGAAAATGTGTAGCAGGATTCCATATTTTGAATCAGAAAGAAATAAAAGTTCTACTGTGTGCAACAGATGTAGGCTCAGATCAATGCATCCTTACAATGTCTGAATAAAACATCACTGAGTCATATTCTATCTTATACCAATGATGGGTTCCTACTGGTTCGGCTGAACCAGTAGTGGTTTGGTGGCCTGGGTCACTGGAATCAGATACCCAGACCTGTCACATCCCTGAACCAGTTCTCCGGGCAGCGCGGTAGCCGCCACTATCTTGTTTTTGAGTTCTGCACATGTGCAGAACAATTTTTATTGCACTGTGTAATAAATTTTTTTTATTGCCCTGCACAGCATGCCCACGAGTAAACCAGCAGTAGTGCCTACCAGAACCTACCCCTATCTTATACATATTTTCCCAATTTCACATTCTCTCCTTTTCTTTCTTGATGCAGTCCTCAATACTAAGGTGACCAACTTTTTTACAATGAAAAGGAGGACAAAACACGTTCTATTGTCCAAAATGCTAAGGTGACCAACTTTTTACAATGAAAAGGAGGATAAATAAATTGGAAAAAATATATTGTAAATAAAAGAAATATTTTATTCATTGCAACAATAATACACTAAAATATGATATATGCATAATAAAAACATTTGCAACATTTTATATTGTAATTATGCTTACATGCCTGTTAATTATTATTTAAATGAGTACTTTTCCATTGAATTTATATTTTTGTCAATGTATCATCTTCTAACAATATATTGGAAATATCTGAACAAGAAATATCCTTCATATTGAATTTTACGGCAAGTGCTGCAGCTAGAGTATCAACATTCAATCTCGATTTCTCACTTGTGGAAAAATCATTGGCAATTGAAAAAAACTCTTTCAACTGCTGCATTAGTTCCAGGGCAGTACAACGTAAATTGAACAAGTATAAATAAATGTTCACATGGAATATGTTCATTTTTGAAATGGCTGAAAATATCCACCCATCTTTTATCAATTTCAACATGTTGATTTTCCCATTGTATTAATTTTTCAGAATTTAAATATACTTTCAGTCTTCTAATTTCTTCAAATAGACAATTGTCGTCTATTTTAATGTCTAGCATTTCTTTAGATAAAAATTCAACACAAGATTCAATATCTGTTCAATATACTTGCGAAGAAGTAAAAAAAAAACACCATTAAAAACTGTTTAATAAAATACGTCACATAACGCGCAACAGATTAGCCTTCAAATATCAAAAAGGAGGACATGTAGGAGGACACTTTTCGAGGGAGGACAGAACTTACAAAAGAAGGACTGTCCTCCCTAAAGGAGGACGGTTGGTCACCTTATCAATACTTCTTTCTAACTTCCTAATCTATTCTAAAAAAAAACCAACCCAAATCTTCTTGAGCAGATTTGTTGTACATAGAAGGTTCAAGAAGAGAGGGAATCTTCCTTACTTTGTTTTGTTTAAAATAAAAACGTTGGTATATACAGTACTCCAAGAGAGCCAGTTTGGTGGTGTGATTAGGGCATCGGTCTAGAAACTAGAGGACTGTGAGCTCTAGTTCCGTCTTAGGCAAGGGAGCCTGCTAGGTGACCTTGGACCAGTCATTCCCTGTAAGTCATAGGAAGAAGGGACTGGAAAGGCATTTCCAAAATCTTGCCAAGAAAACAGCAGGGATAGTGCCGGCAGTTGCCAGGAGTCAACGCTGACTTGACGGCCAAAAATAAAATAAAAAAAATAAAAAATAAATCCTCCAAAGGAATTTGCCAGCTACCAGCATTATACTTATTTCAAACAATGCCTCTGGCCTATTCTTACAAAATAAAAATAAAACGTGGTGGCAACAATATGTTCTGTTTGGAAATGGGCCCATATATTTTTGTTCTGAAAAAAAGAAAAAGGCACAGATAAAGATCTACTCTGGAAGACTACAAAAATGCCCCGGATGTAACATTAAGATGAGATGGGAGAGCATCGATTAACTGTTAGAATCCTAGAACTTCAGAAACCCTCAAGCAAATCCTCTATTGTCTTTAAAAATAACCTTTTTTTTTAAAACGGAATACCTTTATTCCATAAAGTTCAAGGGTATAGATGTAGTTAAACATTTAATGCATGGCTGCACAAACATTATGATCGATTGAAATATAAACACCAAGACTTCAGCAGACTAAAAACTACAGTTATTAGCACTTGTTTGATCCTGTTAAAAATGAGATTGAGGTTCATTGCACATCAAATTGCTAGCAACAGTTTCTTCCCAGGTGTTGTTTTTCTTTGCCCTGCTCTCCAAGTTAACTGCTATTATGCCATAAAAGAAACATAAACTAGATTAAGGGTGTCAAACTCATATTGTCACAGCATTGTCACATGGCATATCATGACACCCCTTCGCTAAACTGGGCCTGAGCAGCGTGTGACACATCTGGCCTGTGGGTCACGAGTGTGACAACTAGATTAATGGGGAATTTGAAAAGTGTTTCTAGATACTTGTATCCATTTAAATTATTTCACAATGCAAAACCTAAAATGAGAACATACATAACAATTTTGTGAATGTTATCGAAATGTATTTCTGAAGCTCCTTAGAGAAAGCAAAATGATGTAGATAGATAACAGATAACAGATAAAGAGAGTCGTTGCACTAAACACTTATTATTAAAAATATTATACATCAGGAGTGAAATGAGAGTGGTAAGTTAGTAAAAGCAAACAAACCCTTATTTGACTTTATCACTACAATTGTTTTATGGAAAGAGTAAAATTTAGCAACCCAAATTCAGTTGACCCATTTGTTAAACCAGTTTGATAGAGGAATTCTGGGAGAAGCAATAGATTGGTGAACATTGGTGGCACCTAGTGGTGCAAAGTATAAAGGTTCTTTCAGAACAACAAAGATACTTGGGACAATACAAGGAAAGAATCTGGACAGCAGAACGGAGATGATCATAAGCTGAAAGAATTCCCTGGATAAAGAAATGACTTCTCATCAAGCATCCTTTATAACAGATGAAGCAGTTGATACAAGCTGGAATGTGCATCACTGCACTTGTTACCATTCTGTCATTCGAAAGGTGGTAGCTTATAACCGAAGATATGAATAGAGGGGCTTGCAGAAACTTCGTATCTCATAGAAAGATTCTTATTCTGAAAGAATAAGAGTGTTTAGCTGTGATATTTGATCATCCAGACATGAAGAAATACCAGTCTTGTGTTGGCAGAACCAGCAGGAAGTTATGGAATTGTAGTTTGAAGAATCCATCGTTGGAAAGGATATTGATGACTGAGCTACAGTGTGTTTTCAGGAATATTTGTCAGACTATGGTATCTTCTTGTGATTCATTTAGTACACGTATTTATATATGTAAACATGTGCTCATTACATATATTATAGGTGTAAATAAAGGGATTTGAACCAGCTCCACCTTTTCCAACAAAATGGAGATCCAAGGAAAGTTATATTTTATCATTTATTGTTTTACAAATAATTATATGTCATTGTGCTTTGGACTCTGTAAATGTAGTCAGTCTGAATAATTCTTTTACTCTCTGATATGACTAGCAAGTTGAAAGAACATTTCTGTCATAGGAATCCTATGAAACCCAACACTAAACTACATGCCTCTTTGATCTTTTTGGTATCTCTGTAATTGGACTGCTTCTCCCCCCCCACCCCCTCCCACCCCCGTAGTTATCTTTGGTATGAAAATTAAAATGCCTTGTGTCATGCTGATTAAAAGAGAGTTCATAGTTCTGAGGGTTTCAGATTTGATAGTTTGCATGCTCATCTTGTCATATGATCCACTGTTTCTTTGACTTCGCTCCCTCAAAACACATCCCAAGGGAGACTTGCTACATGAATGCCTTCTTCATTCTGGGCTCTCTCCTGTATGATTCTCTCACTAATATAGTGCTCTCACTCTCTAAAGGCTTTCTAATTTAAACTGAAGCACAGCGGGAGACCTCTGGGAAAAACTAAGACAGACGAGAAGGAAATTGGACTAAATGTAACAAAGTAAAGCCAGGCAAAATAAGATTATCTATATTTCAATCTTCCAGCCACTCGTATCTATGTTTATTAAGAAATAGGTCAAGGCTTAAAAGTAAGTATGCAACCTCATTTTGAGTAGAGTATTGGTCCGAAATCTGGTACTGATGTGCTGGCTTACAGCTCCTTGAAATCCCATCCAGCAACATTATTCTCCAACACTGTCAGGAATTCTATGGGTTGTCATCCAAAGAAGACCCAACTGGGGGACATTGCAGCATAGCACGGACGTATCAGGAAAGATATAAAGTCTCCTGGGAATTGAGCACAGCTCCTGATTATTTCCATACAATTTTCTTTGCAGCATTATATAATAGTAGCTGATAACCTGGTATTTATTTATAGGGGGAAAGTGTCTGGACCAAATGTCATTTCTAATGTTGGATTTTACCCTTTACCAGAGTGAGCCCCCTTGTGGAGTACTGTAAAACTGTTATCATGGCAACTCTGCTGCACTGCTCAGTAGAAGCCATTTGAAAGCACAACAGGCTGTATTGTAACCAAACACACACACAGAGGGTGTTAGGGGTGTCTTAACCCCACAGTATTTGTTTCCAGAGAGTATACCAAGTTTGGTTGAAATTGCTCGAGGCTTTCCAGAGTTATGGTGGAACATACACACACACACACACACACAGAGAGAGAGAGAGAGAGGGAGGGAGGGAGGGAGGGAGGGAGGGAGAGAGAGAGAGAGAGAGAGATTTATATATATCGAAGATTTTGCCATTGCCTTTTTTCCAAATATATTTTTGTATTTTGTAATCTAGTTAACACCCCTGTAAATTTCAGGTGGACCATCACTGAAGTTCAGTGTGCAGTGGTGACTCTGCTTAGCTTCCAAAAGCAATCAAGGTTTTGTTAGGTACTACTACTATCTAACTAAGGCATCAGATGATTGTGGAAGATGCTAAATAATTGAGACTTGGTATAGGAGTTGAACCTGCCTTGAGCCTAAAAAGATCTCTTCTCAAGAAGAACCGCAAAACATGATGTGGCAAAAAGGACCATTTTAAATTTTCATTTAAGCAAAAAGCACAATAAATTAATACATTTAACATTACAGTCATACCTATCTATTTACTATCTATTTATTTTTCACCTTTGTAACTTTGACAAATACCTTAGAGTGGTGAATGCATTCAACACACCTTCGTCCTCCTATATTTCCCACAACAACAAACCCATGAGGTGGGTTGGGATGAGTGAGAATGACTGGCCTGGGATTAATCAACTGGCTTTCATGGCTAACATGGATCTTGACATCATGGTTTGTTAACCTCTGCATGCCAAACTTAGATGTTTGGCTATACATTACGAATCTCATGTTAAATTGAAGCATGTAATTACAGTCAAGCTTCTTGTTTGAATAGATTAAGGATGGGTTCAAATTCCTGCTGAGGCAACACTTTATTATTATTATTTTCTTATACTTTATTGAAAAGACAGTGCCATGTCAGGGTAACAATTACAAATAAAGCAAAGCCAAAGAAAAATCAATGGCAAATCTTAACAAGCTAATAACTATAACAGTAATATATTTACAGTAATTATAATAATACAACCAATGAGGAAAAAAAGAGAAAAGAAAATGAGCTTTAACTAAATGTCTATTTACATTAGCCTATTTACAATTTTATATATTATACCCATAATTCTATAGCATCTTTATTTTCCATACTAATACTTATTGACATTCATCAACTTCCCTCTCATTTCTATCTCTTGTCTCTATCCGTTCATAAAATTTATTCCATGTCCTATAATATTTCGAGTCTTTTTTTATCTTTGATTTTTAAGGTTAATCTTTCCATTTCAGCACAATCCCAAATTTTCCTAATTATATCGTCATCCGATGGGGTGTTCACATTTTTCCAATATTTAACATATATGATTCTTGCTGCTGTCAATATATGTACCGTGTTTTCCCGAAAATACAACCTGTCCCGAAACTAACCCCTTGCCACAATTTTCGCGTGGGCAAAAATATAAGCCCACCCCCCAAAATAACCCCCCTGGACAACCACCACCCCCCCGGCCAGGCAGAGCACCGCTCACTGACCTAGCGTTATCCCGAAAGCGCCAAGTTACAGGAGCTGGGGGAGGAGCGCTCACGTTGCTTGCCGCCTTCGGTATACCGCTAGGTTGGGGAGTGGCGTTCTGTCTGGCCAGAGGGGAGAGTTGCTGGACAGCTGATCCCTTGTGAACTGGCTCCTGAAGAGCCAGGCATAGCCTCAGGGGCGAAGCAGCCATGAGGTAATCATGCTCACGAGCAGCCGCCCGGCAAATCCCCTCTCCAGCCGGGAAAAGCGCCATTCACTTGGGGGTATCCCTAAGGTGCCAAGCCATGTGGTGCTCTGCCTGCCCCCCCAGCTCCCGCGGATTGGCACATTCGGGATACCCCCTAGGTCAGTGCATGGAGCTCTGCCCGGCTGGAGAAGGGGGTTGCGCGAGCACCTGTTTCGCCCGCAGCTTCACCAAGCCCTTGCGCAGCTCTCCCAGGTCACCGCTGCTGGCTGCTGGCTGCTGGCTGCTGCTGGCTGCTGGCTGCTGCTGCCCGCCACCAACTGCTGGCCGCTGCTGGCCGCTGCCGACCGCTGGCCGTTGCTGCCCGCCGCCGTCCCGCTCCGAGCATAACTTTCAAACTCCAAAACTCGGGGCCGAGTCTTCCAGCATCGGCCGTTCTAGAAGTGCTCTCTATGGTGGGCCGGCTGCTGGAAGACTCTGTCCGGAAAACTCTCTGTCCGGCAGCCGGCCCACCATAGAGAGCACTCCTAGAGCGGCCGATGTTGGAAGACTCGGCCCCGAGTTTTGGAGTTTGAAAGTTATGCTCGGAGCGGGGCGGCGGCGGTCGGTGGCGGGCAGCGGTGGGCAGCAATGGCCAGCGGTTGGTGGCGGTGGCCTGTGAGAGCTGCGCAAGGGCTTGGTGAAGCTGCGGGCGAAACAGGCGCTCGCGCAACCCCCTTCTCCAGCCGGGCAGAGCTCCATGCACTGACCTAGGGGGTATCCCGAATGTGCCAAGCCGCGGGAGCTGGGGGGGGGCGGGCAGAGCACCACATGGCTTGGCACCTTAGGGATACCCCCAAGTGAATGGCGCTTTTCCCGGCTGGAGAGGGGATTTGCCGGGCGGCTGCTCGTGAGCATGGTTACCTCATGGCAGCTTCACCCCTGAGGCTGTGCCCGGCTCTTTGGGAGCCAGTTCACAAGGTAGCAGCCGCCCGGCAGCCCCAAAACGATAAGCCCTCCCTGATAATAAGCCCAAGGGCATATTTCGTGGGGCAAAAGAAAATAAGCCCCTGTTGTATTTTCTGGGAAACACGGTAACACTAAATATATGGTTGCTTTGTCATAACTTTCTGACAATATACTTAAAAGCCATGTTTCTGGTTTAAATTCAATATGCTGCTCAGTTATCATTTCTCACCAATTATGAATTTTCACCCACTAATTCCTTCTCAGGCAAGGCTTTAAGGGGTCTAGCCATATGCACTCTCTTAATTCTTTTTCTATAAAATGGGGATGAGAGTGATGTAATTAGTTTCCCATTGTGAAAAAGGAAATGATCATCAAGCTATGACTGTACAGAATAAAATGTGCAAAAGGATAATTGATAATGGGTTAGATGCAATTCTTGCTAATCAGCCTCTATTCCATGTATGCATTCCAGGAATCCAGGAATTGCTTCCAAGTACAATTCACAGCACTGATTAGCACTCCCTCCTTGGCAAAGAACCATAATATTTGAGGGACTGTCTATTCCTGATTGTGTCTGCTCATCCATTAGATTTTACATAAAGTGCATTCCTTGAGTTTCCTCTATGAAGCAGTGTCATCTTATATATATATATAAACTCAAGTCTCCCTTTATTTATTTATCAGCACAAATACAACACAAACATAGGAAAGGCAACATTAAAAATAAAAATATGGTTTTCTGCCTGGATGGTCTTCTGTAATGAGCCGAAGGACAGAAAGGGGGAGTAGTGAGCTCCCTCCCATATTTGGGCATACCAAGGGTTGTAACACAAATACACACACACACACACACACACACACACAAAGTTTTTAATTTTTTTCATTTTCATAACATATAACCACCTGTATACTATTACATAACTAACATTGTATTATATTATTAAATGTTTACATCAATTCGTCTTAACATCAGCTCCCAAAAACAATTATTAGCTCTTCTGCTCTTCATACACCATATTTGTACCTTATCCATCACTTTCTTCTCCCTCTCTCCTCCTCCTCCCTACCCCATTTCTTCCTTCTGTCGTCCTTCTTTTCTCTACTTCCCCTTCCTCTCTCCTTCTCCTCTCCCCTCTTTCCACTCCTTCTTTCTCTCATCCTCTTCCCCCCATCCTCTTTCCTATCCCTCTCTTCTTCCCTTACTTCTCTCCTCTACTTCACACTCTTCATGTCATTTACTTGGTGTATTTCAGCCTGTGAGCGAGCTCCATTTTATGTTGATGGTATTTATAATTCCTTTTCAATATACATATATAATTTTAACATACATCTTCATCTTTTTTAAAACAGAAAAAAACCATACGTATGTATTAATTGTATTTTACCCCCCGTCCCCCACCCCTCCACCCCGCCTATTTTTGGCTGAGATGTAGACCTGGTTACAATTCCCAGCTATTTTCATCATTATATTTATATAATTATGCATCCTTACACACACCAAATTTGTGATTCTGTCTTTATAATCTCAATAACTTCCTATTGTAAGTATATTTCATTTTCCCTCTCCATTTTTCCCATATCTTGGTTTAGATAACAATCTTTAAATAACAATCTTTGTCTTTAAATAACAATCCTTACTGTTCACTGTTCATTACAATTCCCTTAATCTACTATCTAGAATAACAAGTGGTACACCACTCACTTTGTTTATTATCTTAGGAGTTCTATATGTGTCCATGTTTCATATATTTTAATCCATACTTAATTGTCCTTCCATTGTCATATTTAATCAATTAGCAATTCAGCTTAATTACATGTATAAAAGTGAGTCACATACATTCTTTACATTCTCCCCATAACAGTTTCATATTTGTCCATATTCCATATATTTTAACCTTTATTTGATTATCTTTTCATTATCATATTCAATCAGTTAGCAACTGAATTTTATTATCATGTATAGGAGTAAACCACATATCTCAGCTTTATACTTCCCCTTATAACAGTGTCTAATTGTCTGAGACCCCCCCCCACCGTAAGTCTTTTGTCCCATTTCTCTATTCCTGTCTTCTCCCTTTTCTTTGTTTTGACATGTCCACTCTCTTCAATTTTCCTCAAGCCACTGTCAAACCCAGTGAAATCTTTTGTATTTCCCGTTGTTGGGGCATAACCCCCCTCTTCAGTTTTCCTTATGCCACTGTCAGCCTCCGTAAGACCTTTGTCTGCTTTTTATTTCCTTTTCTTGGGACACATCTACCCTTTTCAATTTTCCCTATACCATTGTCAAACCCAATGAAGTTTTTTTTTATTTTCCAGTTTCTACCCCTTCATTATCCTGCCCCCCTTCTTCCTTCACTTGTTCCTTCAGTTCCTGCTTCTCTGAGTTCAAAATTCTATTTAGATTTGATTTTAATGATTTATGCATATGTTTTATAATTTCACGTAGTTCTTCAAATTCCCACCTTTCTATAACGTCCAGTTCCAAAGTGACTGTTAGTTATACAGTTCTTATTTAAGAGTTCTGGTCCACCTTAAATTTAGCTAGTTCAGCTGATGTGGAGAGGAAGAAAGGCAGGTGCCATCTTGATGCTTTGTTCTTCCTTAATGTCCATTTCCAAAGTTGCAGTTAGTTATTCAGTTCTTATTTCAAAGTTCTGGTCCACCTTAAATTTAGCTAATTCAGCTAATGTGAAAAGGAAAAGAAGCAGGAGCCATCCTGATCTTTTGCAGAGAAAAAAAAAACTTTGTATTTTTCCAGTTCTTGGTTTTATTATTTTTCCCCTTGTTGCCTTCCACCTCTCGTTGCTTATAGTTACTCAAAATATATTAATTGGAACAAAATCAAAATACAGCAAATCTCTGGTATGTTTCTCTTCGCCTCCTACTTTTTCAAGTTCTGATTTATAGCAATTGGTTAATTAAATCTTACTGCTCAGAGTTTCACATTCCATTTGCCGCATAGGCAAGATTAGATTAACAGTGAGAAAATGGTGCTTATTTCTTGATTTTTTGCTTTATTACATTTCACCTCTCATTAATTGGAGTTCCTGAAGATACGTTAGTTAGAAGAAATTGGAAGGAAACAAATCTCCTCGGTATGTTTTGGTTTCCATTTCAACCTCCTTGTCTCTTTTAAAAACTCTTTGGATTTTCAAATCCAAAACCAAATTTAGAGTTTGTATTTGAGTGGGTTTGTCACTTCTCTACTTTCTCCTTTTCTGTCCAAATTGTTTGAAGCAAATGGCTCTTTTTGGACTACTGATTCAACCCTCCATTTTTCCCCTTCTTTCTTTCTTTCTTTTTGCCAAAATCCAGATCTGTCCATTAATATTATTTATACTCCCAAGGTTCTTTGCCTTTTCCAAGTTCTGGTTTACAACTGTGGGTTAATTAGATCTTCTTACCAAGCTTTCATCTCATCCTGCATGCTCCTGCTCAGTAGCTTTGGCTGGAAGCCAGCTTCTTATGCAGCCATGTTGTCATGCTGCTGCCCTGACTCCAATTCAGAGAGCAAATATCCGACCTACGAGGGACCTGTTTCACTCCCTCCGGGGTCTGATGAGATGCTGCCCCTTCTTCACACACACCCCAGGGGGGTTCTGATCCAAAAAGGATTCAGAATTGCTTTGTCAGATAGAATTCATGTGAGACTCTTCAGAGCCCACACCCTCTTCGTCTGTCCAGATGGAGAACATCCAGTCGAATCTATGAAACAGTGTCATCTAATGGGATATGAATTTTCTGTTGTGGCGTGTGCCCTTTGGAACAGCATTGTCTACAAGACCCAAATGGCTCTATCCTGATAGTCTTTAGGAAGATCTTAAAACCTGGTTCTTTCTGCAGACATTGAGGGTGGGGTGTTAGGTGAGTCTGACCAGTGTGGTCTGAATGAAAAAAAATGCTATTTTTTTGTAAAAAGTTGTATTGGTTTTAAAAACATTTATAGGGAAAAGGTAATAGGGTACATAGAAAATTTTAGTAGCTCCCATGTTAGCAATAGAAATCCCCCCAAATCTCACTTTTACAATTTTAAAAATAACATGTAAAGGGTAGCATAAACAGAATTCTTACTTTACATCAACAACATGCTCAATCATCTCTTTCTTTGTCACTTTCTAGTATATCAACAATTACACTAATATTATTTTTGTGACCTGAGCCTTTTCAATATTGCTCCCTCCTCCCTGCCCCTGGGTGGAGCCATGCCCCCCCCCTCTCCATATCTTGTACATTGCTGCTTTTTTCCCCACCTCCGCTATCTTTGTCCTCTGGGAGGGAAAGATGATTTTTAATAAAGGCCTCTGCCTCATCCACTGTCTTAATTCTAACTCTGCTTCCCTCCCAGAAAATCAACATTCCTTCTGGCAATAACCATCTGAACCAAATTCCTCTATTATATAGTTTCTTTGATAAGGAAGCGTACTTCCTCCTTTTTTCTCTAATCTTTTTTGGAATTAGCTTTAGAATGGTAATTTCTTTGTCTTGGTATTTTAAAGGTCCCTCCCTTGGGGCCCCTAGCACCTCGTCTCTCGTGGTCCTCCTGAGAAATTTAACTTGTGCCTCTCTTGGAACATTATGAATTCTGGCATATGCTGAATTGATTCTATAGACCAGGTCCATATCCCACCACATCTGCTCTTTATTTCTCTTAAGGTATTCTGCTAAAATTGTGCTCATAATATCTTCAAGGTCTTCATTTTCTGTCTCTGGTAGATTCTGGAACCTGAGAAAAAGAGACATTCTTTCCAATTCTATTTTGGCCATAAAGTTTTCCAGTTCTAAATTTCCCTTTCGGACCTCCTTAACCCTTTCCTCTATCCCAGCTGCGCCTTCCTCAAGTACTACAATTTGCTGTTTATTCTCTGCTGTGTTATGTTGTACCCCTCTGAGTTCATTTTTGAGGTCTGCCACTTCCTTCCTCAGTTCGTTTTAACCTCTCATAATTTCCTGAAACATTTGGTTGACAGATAGTTCTTTTGAACTCTCTCCAGCAGCTTCTGTTTGAAGCAATGAAGTAATCTTCGGCTGCTGGGTACTTGGACTGGAAGCCGCTGAAGCCGGGGCCGAAAGTGACTTGCCCTTTGGGGGTTTCTTAGGTCCCATTGTCTAAGTTCAGAGATGGTAAATCTTATGCAAAGAAAATGGCATCGTTGGGGCGTGCAGCCGGGCTGGTCCAAGGCAACAGGCAAATCCGAAAGTAAAAAGTCAGTTCTCCTTCACTGTTTCAAGACACAGGGGTACACCAGGAAAGGAAAAACCAAATAATCAATTCCAGAAAGTCCACGATGCAGAGGAGATCCGGAGCACACTCAAGGGAGGTGTTAAAAAATGCCAGAAATCTTTTTTCCCCAGGGTAGTTTCAAAAGGCAGACTTCATTTATAAGTGCAGAAACGAGAACGGAGGGGAGCCATTTTGACTCCTCCTTTCCACAGGGAGAAGAGTAAATGTTTTAATCTTTTAAAAACAACTCAGTGGATGCTCTTGCAACTGTGATTTCAGTCTTTCTCACATAGTTAATTCGGGTGACAAGTCAATCTTTGTTCTCTCTCCATTCCGAGAGAGAGAATTTGAATGCCGCTTTGTCCGAGGGAGAGTTAGAAAAGAAAAACTCCCCCCTCCAATCTTTGGTTTAGAATAGATTGAAAAAAACTTATGATAGCCTGCTGCTTATCTGTTACCAGTAATTGAAGAGATTAGGAAGGATCCTCCACAGCCAACATTTCAGCCAAGCTTCCTTTGAGCAACTTGTTTCCTCCAGGACCCATTAGGCGAAGAGGCAAGCATGCCCCCCCTTCTGCTCTCCAGCTCCTAGGGTGAAGCTGGAAAAAAACCCACCGGCTGCCGCTGAGTCTGGGGGGCTCCAACAAGCCCCCCTATGGCAGGAGTCCCCTCCAAGGTCTCCTGTGCTCCTAACGGAGCCCACCGAGAGGACAAGTGGCAGACAAAACGTCCATCTCCCTCAGGGACCGGAAGTCGAGTCTCGAAAAAAATGCTATTTTTACTGGGCTCTAGTGCATTGCACTATTTTGCTCTGCTGGTTTATTTCTTGGGCATTAGCCATTCAGAACGGTGAGAATTTATTTATTATTTATTTATTTATTTCTTAGATTTTTAAACCGCCCCCTCTCCCAAAAAGGGACCCGGGGCGGTGTACAGTCAGTGCATAAAATACAGACATAACAATAAAATACATTTAAAATACATTAGAGGGGGAGATAGACTGTACAAGAAATAAATACCTAAAAACATCCCAATTAAAACCCCAAACCCAATTAAAATAAATCCCCGGGAGGTAAAACTAAGAAAGTGCCAAGCCAGCTGATTGAAATAGGTGAGTCTTTAACTTTTGACGGAAGGAACGGAGGTCAGTGGTAGTTCGAATATCAGGGGGGAGGTCGTTCCAGAGGGTTGGGTCCATCACAGAGAAGGACCTACTCCTAGGTGTCGCCCGCTGGCATTGCCTAGCGGACGGCACCAGGAGGAGCCCCTCCCTGTGTGAGCGGATAGGTCGCAGGGACGAGTGTGGTAGGATGCGATCCTGCAGATAACTAGGTCCTGTGCCATGGAGCGCTTTAAAGATGGTGATCAATACCTTGAAATGCACCCGGAAGGCCACAGGTAGCCAGTGCAGCTCGCGCAGGAGAGGTGTTACGTGGGAGTAACGTGTACTCCCCATAATAACCCACGCGGCTGCGTTCTGAACTAGCTGCAGTCTCCGGATGCGTCCCAAGGGAAGCCCCATGTAGAGAGCATTGCAGTAGTCCAGGCGAGACGTCACCAGCGCATGAGTGACCGTGCGCAGGGCACTCCGGTCCAGTAGGGGGCGCAATTGGCGCACCAGGCGAACCTGGTGGAACGCCCCCCTTGCCACGGCTGCCACATGATCCTCCATTGACAGCCGGGCATCAAGGAGGACGCCCAAATTGCGCGCCCGCTCCACAGGGGACAGTTGTTCGCCCCCTATGGCCAGCGATGGAGTCAGCTGGCTGAACCGAGGTGCCGGTACCCACAGCCACTCTGTCTTGGAGGGGTTGAGTTTGAGTCTGTTGTCCCCCATCCAGACCCCGACGGCTTCCAAACACCGGGACATCACTTCGACAGCCTCGTTGGGGTGGTTTGGGGTTGAAATGTATAGCTGAGTATCATCAGCGTACAGGTGGTACTCAACCCCAAAACCACGGATGATCTCACCCAGCGGCTTCACATATGCGTTGAACAGGAGGGGCGAGAGGACCTACCCCTGCGGCACCCCACAAGTGAGTGGCCTCAGGGACGACCTCTGCCCCCCTGTCAACACACATTGCTTCCGGTCGGAGAGGTAGGAGCCGAACCACCGCAAAACGGTGCCTCCGACTCCCATCCCCTCCAACCGGCGCAATAGGATACCATGGTCGATGGTATCAAAAGCCGCCGAGAGGTCTAATAGGACCAGGATAGAGGAACAACCCCTATCTCTGGCCCTCCAGAGATCATCGACCAACGCGACCAAGGCCGTCTCAGTGCTGTGCCCTGGTCAGAAGCCGGACTGGCGTGGGTCTAGATAGTCGGATTCGTCCAGGTGTCATGGAAATTGCTGCGCCACCACATTCTCAACAACCTTCGCCAAGAAGGGGAGGTTGGAGACTGGACGATAATTAGCTAGCTCCATTGGGTCGAGCGAAGGCCTCTTGAGCAAGGGTCTCACCACCGCCTCTTTCAAGGTGGTTGGTAAGTATCCCTCACCCAGTGAGGCGTTCACCAGGCCCAGGAGCCAGCCTCGTGTCACCTCCCAGGCTGCCAGCACCAGCCAGGAGGGGCACGGGTCCATTAAACATGAATGAACTGGGTAGTCATCTCATAAAGGGTTTAAGCAAACACATAGTGCTAGGATGGAGGAAGAATGAGTGCACATCTTCATTTTGCTGGAGTTTGCTGCATTTCATTTCATATTAATATTCTGCAGAACCTGTGCCAATTTGCAACAGCTTGCTTCTCATCCTCACATTTGTTTAAAGCTGCATAACAGGCTGATTCATTTTGATGTTGATTTAAAAAAACTTACAAAAACATGGCTTTGCATGTGGTTGGAAATTTGGGCAAGCCTCCCTCTAGAAGGAATGATTGGCAGATGCCCTTTCTTGCAGATGTTGAACAAGGGAAACTGATTTTCTGTATGACCTGCAACTTTCTGTCTTTTCACTGTGCCAGTGATTACAGCCATTCCTGGCCAGATGGAACTTTTAACTTCTTACAGAGTGTCTCTTTTCTGTCATTCATGTATCATGATTATGACAGGCATGTTACCATTGAATCCTCTATTTTTAGTGTTGTTTGACCTGCTAATGTTATGCAAATTGGAATGGAGAGTTCCAAAGGGGAACATTCACAAACTGTATATTGTTTAGGATGCTATCTGACATGATGGCAGGTTGATATGCATACAGGATGAGTCATTTTGCCCTCAACAGCTTTGAAATCTGAAGACTTGTCGTGCACGTTGTAAGATTTTCAAGGGATGATATGTAAAATGCTAGATTAAGTAAAAAAAAAAGTCTGAGTGCCAAATTGCTATGATCAGAAGATAAGCAGAGATAAAACCTTTTCTGTACTGGTAGGATGCTTGCTGCCAAGATTGGGTGACAGAAGAGTTTCACTTGGAACATCTGCAGAACCTGTGAATTTTCAAGAATCTCACAGACCTGTGGCACATGTACATGACTCATCCAAACCTCAATTGCAAGGATTGATTCAGTTTAGCAAGTTCTGATTCAGTCAGATGAGCCAAATCAGTTCAATGTAGCTGGCCAGTTCAGACTGATTGGGTTCAGCTTGTTGATTTAATTTGATAAATTGTGCATATGCAACAATCTATGGAGATCCAAAGGTATCTGATTAAGCTTAAAGCATCAGTTTAAATCAAAGCTTTGCAGAGCCCCAGCTTTTACCAGGTCTCTGATGCTTTCCAAAAGTGATTTGGAACATTTGACGGAATTATCATCTCCCACCCCTGAAGATTAATTGTCCATCAACTGAGAAGAAAAAACAACAAAAGAATAAAGAGCCTGGCTGAGCTTAGTCTAATAGTAGCCAAGCAGATAATATGGTTCCAATTCTTTCATACTTTTGAATGGCATATAGTTTTTTTTTTCTCCTGACCACATAGTAGTCTAGGTTTAAAATCTTCAGATCGCAGCGTCTTATGATACTTGGAAAATGCCACATGTGCTTTTACAAGATGCCAATATCTTATGCAATTTCATTTTATTTCATTTTTGAGAAGACTTGCAGAGTCTCTGGGAACACCAGTAAGAACCTTTGACAATCCCTGAATTAGGGGAAGGATATGAACATAAGAAGCATCGATAGATTAGGCTTTGGCTTTTCACAACATCCACCCAGAAGCCTGTGACAAACCCACAAGCAAGATGACGATATTCTTGTGTTTTCAGTAACATACTTCAGATAAGCACCATGGATCTTCTACCCTTCTTTCGTATCTCCTTTAAGACCATCTAGGTCAGGGGTGTCAAATTCTCATGTCACAGCATCGTCATGTGGCTTTTTCTCCCTTTGCAAAACCAGGCATGGGCATGGCCAATGCATGATGCATCCGGCCCACAGCCTATGAGTTTAACAGCCCTGATCTAGTTAGTTGGCCATTGCCAACTCTTAGGGAAGCCACGCCCATGGCTTAATTATGTGTTATGTGCTATAGCTATCCCATTTTGACTGTTTGGAGTCTCTCTCATCTTCTACATGCTCCATATTATATAGCAGTGATGGCGAACCTTTTTTGGCTCGCGTGCCACAAGTGGGGGGAGCACAGGGGGGTCGAGTGCGGGCATGCCGCACCCATAATGCAACGCGCGACCCCCCCAGTGCGCATGCGCGCAAAACGCACGAACCCCCCCCATTATTACCTTTTTTTGCCCTCCCCAGGCTCCAGGGGCTTTATAGGAGCCTGGGGAGGGCGAAAAGAGCCTCCCCCGACCCCCCGGAGGCCCTCCAGAGGCTTCAAGGACTGTCCAGAGGCTTCCCTGAAGCCTTCGGAGCGCTTAAAATCACCCTCCGAGCAAACCGGAAGTGACTTCCGGGTTGCTCGGAGGGTCGTTTTAAGCGCTCCGAAGGCATCAGGGAAGCCTTGGACGGTCCCTGAAGCCTTCGGAACGCTTAAAACGACCCTCCGAGCAACCCAGAAGTCACTTCTGGTTTGCTCGGAGGGTGGTTTTGAGCCTTCCTGAAGGCTTCAGGGACGGTCCCTGAACCCTCCGGGGGGGCAGGGGAGGCTCTTTTCGCCGTCTGCAGGCTCCTATAAAGCCTCTGGAGCCTGGGGAAGGCGAAAAATAGCTTTTAAAAAGGTGAACTCTGGAGTGCCCTGACAAATGGCTCGGCGTGCCACTTGTGGCACGCGTGCCATAGGTTCGCCATCACGGTTATATAGAATTGTATAAACCTCTGCCTTCTCTCTTCCTTGCTGTGATATCTCTACTAAGAAGATTCAAATGCTTCTATTAATTTAAACTGCAATTTCTGCAACAACCAGTTGGAGCATACAAGCAATCCTCAACTTATGACAATTCCTGTTGCAAAGCCAAGGTGAGGGTTAAGTGAACCGTGCTTGATTTTATGACCTTATTTGCCATGGTTGTTAGCTCAATTGCTGCAGTCGTTAGGTGAATCATGCATAAGGTGACCAACTTTTTTACAATGAAAAGGAGGACAAAACACGTTCTATTGTCCAAAATGCTAAGGTGACCAACTTTTTTACAATGAAAAGGAGGACAAATAAATTGGAAAAAATATATCGTAAATAAAAGAAATATTTTATTCATTGCAACAATAATACACTAAAATATGATATATGCATAATAAAACATTTGCAACATTTTATATTGTAATTATGCTTACATGCCTGTTAATTATTATTTAAATGAGTACTTTTCCGTTGAATTAATATTTTTGTCAATGTATCATCTTCTAACAATATATTGGAAATATCTGAACAAGAAATATCCTTCATATTGAATTTTACGGCAAGTGCTGCAGCTAGAGTATCAACATTCAATTTCAATTTCTCACTGGTCGAAAAATCATTGGCAATTGAAAAAAACTCTTTCAACTGCTGCATTAGTTCCAGGGCAGCACAACGTAAATTGAACAAGTATAAATAAATGTTCACATGGAATATGTTCATTTTTGAAATGGCTGAAAATATCCACCCATCTTTTATCAATTTCAACATGTTGATTTTCCCATTGTATTAATTTTTCAGAATTTAAATATACATTCAGTCTTCTAATTTCTTCAAAGGGACAACTGTCATCTATTTTAATGTCTAGCATTTCTTTAGATAAAAATTCAACACAAGATTCAATATCTGTTCAATATACTTGCGATGAAGTAAAAAAAAAAACTATTAAAAACTGTTTAATAAAATACGTCACATAACGCACAACAGATTAGCCTTCAAATATCAAAAAGGAGGACATGTAGGAGGACACTTTTCGAGGGAGGACAGAACTTACAAAAGGAGGACTGTCCTCCCTAAAGGAGGACGGTTGGTCACCTTAATCATGCAGCCATTAAGTGACTCCAGCTTCCCCCCAATTGATTTTCCTTGTTGGAAGTCAGCTGAAAGGTTTTCAGTGGTGATCAGATGACCCCGAGGTGCTGCAACTCTTGCAAAGCCATGCTAGGTGCCAAGCATCCAAATTTTCATCCCTTGGGATGCTATAAATGCAAGGACTGGTTGTAAGTGAGTTTTTTCTGTGGGGTTGAAACTTCAAATGGCAGCTGAATGAATGGCTGAAGGTTGAGGACTACGTGTATTGTTTTCCTACTAGCCTTTTAGCACTGATATTGTTTGAATATATTCCACCATGTCTTGGCACAATGCTTCAAACAGCAGAGGCCATAAATATGAGTTGGATATTGTCTTTCCCACCCCCCTTCTTTTATGTTCTCAGGAGGAGATGTTTGGCAACCATTGTATTCCTTCTTTTATATCCCTGCCTGTCAGTCACCTGAACCAGAGCTGTGGTTTATTTGTACAGGCAGTCTGCGACGTATGACCACAATTGAGCCCAAAATTTCTGTTGCTAAGTGAGACATTTGTTAAGGAAGCTTTGCCCCATTTTACAACCTTTCTTGCCACAGTTGTGAAGTGAATCACTGTAGTTGTTAAGTTACTAACATGGTTGTTAAGTGAATCTGCCCCCCCCCCTTTATACTTTGCTTGCCAGAAGGTTGCAAAGGGTGATCACATGACCCTGGGACACTGCAGCCATCATAAGTATGAGCCAATTGCCAAGCGGCTGAGTTTTGATCTCGTGACCATGGGGATGCTGAAACGGCTGTAAGTGTGAAGAACGGTCATAAGTCACTTTTGTCAGCCCCGTTGAAACTTCGAACGGTCATTAAATGAACTGTGGTAAGTTGAGTACTACCTGTATTTCATTTTTTAAAAAGGTACATTTAGGATATCAGTAGTGATGCTGTCTTAGGTAAATTGAAATTAGATTATAATTATTTATATAATATAATTATTATTAATTATTAATAAGAATATAATTATGTATAATATAAACAAGATTATACGATAAGATTCAGGGAGTCTCAAAATATGTTGGACTGAAACACATGTCACCCATATGACTATTGTATTTTAAAGATCTCTCTCCCTCCCTCCCTCTCCCTCTGTCTCCCCCCCTCTCTCTCTGTCTCCCTTTCTCTCTCTCTCTCTCTCTCTCTGTCTCTCTTTCTCTCTGTGTGTGTGTCTCTGTCTGTCTGTCTGTCTGTCTGTCTGTCTCTCTCTCTCTCTCTCTCTCTCTCTCTCTGCATGTCTTTGAATCTATATCTCCCTTTAACCTGTTTGTTGTTATCTGTTTGTTGTTATGTTTTGTGTTAAATAATACCTGTTGCTTTTTTTTCTTTTTACAATACATCACCTGAGAGGCTCTCTGGAGTGAGATAGTAGAATATCCAGATATCTCCATACACGTACACACTTATGCACGTCCCACACATACACACTGATGCAGGAAGCAAGAGATAAACAAACAGGTGGAATGAAAGCCAGGTATATATTCTCCCCTAGGACATTTCTTGTAGCTCTGGTTATATTTTTCAGCACGAGAGACTGAATAGATGTGTACGGGAGTCACCATCTGGATGTTTCATTTATGGAGGCTGGTGTGAACTGAATTCACAAAAAGGCAAAATCATGGTGTTATAACTTTCCGTGTTATTTGGGAGTAATAATGCTCCTGTTGACACATTTGGAAATGAGGCTGGTTGTTGATTCACTGTGATTTTGGATCATTGTTCTAATGTTTTTAGTTGCTGTTTTCTCATGATAGCATTGTTTGGGTGTACAACATTTTGCAGGTAATCAAATAGCAAAAGTCGAAAAGAGTGAAAAAAATGAAATGATAAGAAGGGCTTACAAATTACATATATGGCGGACGTCACTTCCGGGATCAGATGACAACGGACATGTTTGTCCGCTGCTCGTCTCCCCGGTGGGTCCCTTAGGGGACACAGGAGTCCTTGTAGGGGGGTCCTGCCGAAGGGCGGCTGGCCGAGGTACCCCGCATGTGGCGGCAGCCAGCTGGGGTGCTTTTCGGCTTCGCCTAGGAGCTGGGGAGCGGAGGGGGGGCGAGAGACAGCTTCGCGCTGCCCGCCCTCTCTTTGGATGGCTCCGGAGGCTAAAAGAAAAGTTGGAGAAGTGCAGCTGGAGACTGAAGGTGGGGATCCTGACCAATGCTCTTGGAGGACTTAGGAGAAAAGCAACAATCACTTTGTGAGTCTTTTGTGTTTCTGTCCTTGAAGAGAGATTAGAGGGGGGGTTTACCATTCCCCCTTGGGAAGAGAGAGGTTAAAAGACTGATTTATTTGACTTTTAATTGAAAATGACTTTCACAATTTCTGGAAACGACTCTGAACTGTTGTTTTAAAACAAAAAACTTTTGGCGACTTCTTTCCCTGCGAAGGGGAGGGCCAAGATGGCGCTCGCCTCTCTTTCTTTGTCTTTATGCAAATGAAGTCTGTCCTCTGAAGTTACTCCCAAAGAGAGAATAAAGAAAAGTGGATTGCTTGTTTACTCTCCCAAAGGGAAACTGGGACCTCCTCCTGTGTAGGATCTTCTGATCTTTGGCTGACTTTTCTCTCCATTCATCTTGGTGTATTTTACTCTTGGAACTGCAAATTGGGTGCCGTTGCGATTGTTTTCCTTTGGAGACCAGCGTAGCTGTGAAACCCTCTGACACCACTTCCCTGGGCAAGGATTTGCATCTTTGAACTTAAACAAATGGTGGCAAGGAAACCCCCTACCGGCAAAGCGCACTCAGCCCCCTCATCGGCTGCCCCAAGTCCCATGATGCAACAGTCTAAGACATTGTCAATGTTACAGAAAACAGTGGCTGGGGAGGATCCTAAGGAATTATCTGTTACGGAAATGTTTAAAGAACTTATGAAGGGACAGAATGAAATGAGGGCTGAGATCAAAGAAGAACTCAGAGTGGTTAAAGAACATATAGCTGGAAATACACAACAAATTTTGGTGTTAGAGGACAGAATGGTGGGGCTGGGGGAAGAAGTGAAAGCAATGCATAAGGGAAACATAGATATGGAAAACTTTCAGACAAAAGTAGAATTTGAAAGAATGTCCTTTTTTCTTAGATTCCAGAACTTACCAGAAACAGAGAATGAAAACCTTAAAGATATTATGAGTACAATTTTAGCAGATTATCTCAAGAGAGATAAAAAACAAATATGGTGGGATATGGATCTAGCTTATAGGATAAATTCAGCATATGCTAGAAGACACAATATTCCGAGGGAGATACATGTTAAGTTTGTCAGGAGATCCACAAGGGACAAGGTACTTGCGACCCAAAGGGAGGGACCATTGAAATATAAGGGTGAAGAGATCACCATTCTTAAACAGATCCCGAAAAAAATAAGAGATAGAAGGAGGAAATTTTCCTCCCTAGCAAAAAAATTATATGAAAAAGGGATCTGGTTTAAATGGCTGATTCCAGAGGGGATGTTAATCTTCTGGGAGGGAAATAGGATTAGAATCAATACAGTCCAGGAGGCGGAGGCCTTCATTAAAAAGAATTTTCCACTCTCAGAGCAGGAACAGAGTGGGAGTAGTGAAAGAGACAGTAAAACACAAGACAGTAAGATCCAAGACGGGAAGGAGGGGGGCACTGAGGCTCTTTCTGGCGACAGGGAGGAAGAAGCAATATCGAAAAGGCTCAGATCTCAAAAATAAAATTATTTGGAACAATAGCAGTTAGTGATATATTAGAAAACGACAAAGAGAAACATGTAGGAACACAAGACTAACAATAGAGTAAGATTTAGTTTACTGTTTTCTTCTATAAATTTGTTGTACAATGTTATATAAATGAGTACCGTGCTGGGATCTCTACCAGCAGTATGAAAGCTGCCAAAAAATTTTGTATACCTATTTACCCTCCCCTATATATTTGAAAACCAATAAAACTTTGTTTATAAAAAAAATTACATATATGGCATATCCATAAAATCTTAAATATTACTTTAAAGTTTCTAAATAAATGGTAGTAGTGTGGTTGTAAAATATCTTGACATTTGGTGATTTTTATATCACCAACAAAGAAAATCTGATTCCACCCGTTCAAATTCATTCTTGGGGATGTTTAGTAGGCTCAAAATGTAATATTTTGATAAATCAATTTTCATCTTAAATCCAATGTAGCCAATAGGACATTTTTTAAAAGATCAGCAACCGTTAATTTCCCAGTATTGGATCTTCCAATTCTTTAGTCCATAAACTATGTAAGTTATTAATATCAACACAATGGAGCACCTAATGTTTGTTTGTTTGTTTGTGTGTGTGTGTGTGTGTGTTGCAAGCAATAATGGGATACTGCTAAGTTGGTGGCAGGTCTAGAAATGGAATATGCCCTTATGCAGATCAGCCAGAGGTGGTATTCAGCAGGTTATGAACAGTTCTGGAGAATCGGTAGCAAAAAAATTCAGGGAACTGGTAAATACCACCTCTGACTGTCCCTACACCCATCTATTCTCTGCCTCCCAAGTCCCAGCTGATTGTGAGAAAATGGGGATTTTGCAGTATCCTTCCCATGGAGTGGGGTGGGAATGAAGATTTTACAATATCCTTCCCCTGCCACGCCCACCATGTTATGCCCACCAAGCCATACCACACCCACCAAGCCACACCCACAGAACTGGTAGTAAAAAATAATAATTCCCACCACTGAGATCAGCTATTTGGTTATGGGCAGGGGCACAGCAGTGAGAGGAGGAAAATTGTACATTCAAGTCAACACTGATTCTTGCAACTGCCCACTGCAGTTTTCTTAGCAGCCTTTTTAAGAAGTGGTTTACCTCTGCTTTCTTTCTAGGGCTGGGAGAGAATGGGACTTGCTCAAGATCACCCATCTGGTTTTGTGTCTAAGGCAGGCAGAACTAGAACTCACAGTTTCTTGGCTTATATTGTAGTGCACACAATATAGCACTACTCTAAAGGACGTTTTCTCCTCTGTGTGCATGGGAAGACTCAATTAAAAATATCTCCCCACCCCCCACCCATGAATATGTGGCCCTGATAATAAGACAAGGTTGAGTGTCATTTTAGTATTAAATGAAATGTGGTGGCGCAGTGGTTAGAAAGCAGTATTGTAGGCTAATTCTGCTGACTGACAGCAGTTCAATTCTCACCAGCTCAAGGTTGACTCAGCCTTCCATCTTTCTAAGGTTAGTAACATGAGGATCCAGATTGTTGGGGGAAATAGGCTGATTCTGTAAACTGATCAGAGAAGGAAGCACTGTGAAACAGGATATAAGTCTAAGTGCTACAGCTATTACTACTACTGGGTATCCCGCTGCCATATCTAGGTCATAGGATTGATTTTCTTTAAAACTAGTTTATTCAATTTCAAAAAGATGGCTATGAGTACAGAATGGGGGTGTGTGTGTGACAATTCACTAGACATTAAGGTCTACAGAAAAAAATGGCCGGAATAAAATTATAATAAATAAATATTTTTTATTTATTTATTTTTCACATTTTTTTAACCAGACCATCTCCTTCTGCGATAGTACTTCCTTCCCCCTTGCAGAGGTTCTCTGGATTTTTATGCCTCCAAGTTAAGATGTTGGATGGAGAGATCCAAATTTGAAGTCCACTGTCAGCCATGGAAACTCACAGGGTGACCTTGAGCAGTTACTGACTAACTCTCTGAGACCAATCTGAGTTGTTGCTGGGAAGAAAACTTAGACACAAAGTGTTATGTATGCCCGTTGCTTCTAGAGGAAAGTTGGTATAAATCTAACACATTTATAAAACGAATAAATGAATGATACCTTAAAGCATTTTTCGACATTGTGTTTAATTGCTATCTCATAGGACTAATTATCCAAACCTCACTATAAAAAAAACATCCTAGCATGTTCATATTTGCTGATTTGGGTTGTGATAAATGAAAAATGTCAATATATTTATTATTTTACTCTAACTTTTAACTTACTCAAGATGTCTCAAAGCATCCATTTTCCCATGCTTGAAAAATGAACATTTGGCTTACATTTACAGCTGCCATCTTAGAAATAAATCCTCCTAAATTTCATAGGGTTAACTCTCAGGCAAAAAGGTTCAAGAATACAACCTAAAATGCACATTTCTTTATTCAGAATTATAGAACAATACTGTTGGAAGGGACCTTGGAGGTAATCTAGTCCAACCCCCTGCTCAAGCAAGAGACACTTACAGAATAATAGCATTGGAAGGTACTTCTGAGGTCATCTAATCCAACACACACACACACACACACACACACACGTGTGTGTGTGTGTGTGTGTGTGTGTGTGAATGCATTTGTGTTACAACCCCTGGTATGCCTAAATATGGGAGGAAGGTCACTACTCCCTCTTTCTGTCCTTCGGCTCATCACAGAAGACCATGCAGGCAGAAAACCATATTTTTATTTTTAATGTTGCCTTTTTTATATTTGTGTTGTATTTGTACTGATAAATAAATAAAGGGAGACTAGTATAGATCTATTTCGAGCTAATTAGCTCTCATCAGCTAGCCATACCCTTACTGGGATTTGAACCTGGGCTGTATTATATCTTAGGCAGAAGTCTTAGCCACTAAGCCACAGGCTCGCCTCCTTATCAGTTGAGCCAGGGAAATAGGTATGTATTTGTGTTACAACCCCTGGTATGCCTAAATATGGGAGGAAGGTCACTACTCCCTCTTTCTGTCCTTCGGCTCATCACAGAAGACCATGCAGGCAGAAAACCATATTTTTATTTTTAAAAATAAATAAAATTGGTTTCAAAGTGTTCCAAAGTGTTCCATGTATAAGTTTGCAATGACGGGTGAGAGGGGTGATCCCATGGGTGCTCCTTCTATCTGTTTGTATCTTTGTCCATTATGAATGAAGTATGTGTTGGTTAGGCAGTGGTTGGTGAGGTCCAGGATGTGCTTAGAGGGGTTGTGTTTGTTCTGGATAGCTGTCAAGGCTTCTTTTATAGGCACTTGGGTGAAGAGGGATGTGACATCGAAGCTCACAAGTAGGTCGCTGGGTTGTATGTTTTGTTTCTTTATTGTTTCTATGAAGTGGAGTGAGTTTTGTACATGTGAGGTGATGGATTCTGTCTAGGATTGAAGTTGTTTGACGAAGAATTTGGCACCGGTCCGTAGAGGTGAGCCTCTGGAGCTGACTATGGGTCTGAGTGGTGTTCCTTCTTTGTTTATCTTGGGGAGGCCATAGAGCTTAGGGCATCTGGATGATTTCTCTCTGGGGATGATTCTTTGCTGGATCTCTTCACTGATGGGAGAGGCTTTTATTTTGGATTTGGTGGTTTTTTCCAGTTGGTGGTCGGGTCTGTGTTTAGAAGTTGTAAGTGGGGTCTTGGAGTAGGTTGGATAGTTTGGCTTGGTAGTCAGACGTGTTCATCACCACTGTGGCGTTACCTTTGTCTGCTGGGAGAATGATCATGTTGTTGTCTTTCCTCAAGTTGGTTAGTGCTTTTTGTTCTTCTTTCTGTAAGTTGCTTCTGGGTGGATAAAAATAAATAAAACTGTCTCCCTCTGTTGAGGCCTCCTAGCTTCAACATGTCCTGGCCCAGCTCTCCCTGCAGCAGCCGCTACCATCACCACGCTCTGAGCATAATGTCTTCTCCGGTTCCAAACTCCAAAACTCAGCTGCCGAGTCTTCCAGCAGCGGCTACTCTAGGAGTGCACTCTATGGTTGTTGGCTGGCTGCTGGAAGACTCTCTGTCCAGAAGACTCTCTTACAGAGAGTTCCAGCAGCCAGCCCACAACCATAGAGTGCACTCTTAGAGCGGTCGCTGCTGGAACACTTGGCAGCCAAATTTTGGAGTTTGGAACTGGAGAAGACGTTATGCTTGGAGCGCAGCGGCTGCTGTTGCAGGGAGAGCTGGGACTGGACATGTTGAGGCTAGGAGGCATGCCTGCTGCGGGTGGAACAGGCAGTTGCACAACCCCCTTCTCCAGCCAGGCAGAGCTCCATGCACTGACCTAGGGGGTATCCCTAATGTGCCAAGCCATGGGAGCTGGGGAGCAAGCAGAGCACCACGTGGCTTGTCCCCCCAAGGATACCCCCTACGTCAGTGAATGGTGCTCTGCCGTGGTCACCTCATGGCTGCTTTGCCCCTGAGGATGTGCCCGGCTCATTGGGAGCCAATTCGCAAGGGAGCAGCCACCGGCAACTCCCCCCTCCTGGCAGGCAGAACGCCATTCCCCAACCTTGCGGTATCCCGAAGGTGCCAAGCAATGTGAGCACCTTTCTCTCCCCCGGCTCCTGCGGTTTGGTGCCTTTGGGATACCACTATGTCAGTGAGCTGTGCTCTGCCTGGCCGGAGGGGGGGTTGTCCAGGGAGTTTATTTTCGGAGGTGGGCTAATATTTTTGCCCAAGTGAAAAATGTGGCAAGGCTTTAGTTTCAGGACAGGTCGTATTTTCATGGAAACACGGTATATGTATATGTATGTATGTATGTATGTATGTATGTATGTATGTATGTATGTATATATGTATGCTGGTTTTGGTCTATTCGGGTCTTTTCCCATGTAAGATTGAGATTGTCTTGGCAACGTTTCAGTGAGGTCTCACTCGCCATGTTCATGCTGGGTTTTGGGCTTAAAGTATATATATTTACAGTACTCAACTTGGTACTCAACTGCTTTGAAACTCATTGAATTTGGTACTCAACTCATTTGATGGAAAAGTTTTGTCCTGGTACTACTACTACTACTACTACTACTACTACTACTACTACTACTACTTCTTCTTCTTCTTCTTCTTCTTCTTCTTCTTCTTCTTCTTCTTCTTCTTCTTCTTCTTCTTCTTCTTCTTCTCCTTCTCCTTCTCCTTCTCCTTCTCCTTCTCCTTCTCCTTCTCCTTCTTCTTCTTCTTCTTCTTCTTCTTCTCAATGTATAAGCTGGAACTTGTCAACTTGCTGACTTTTGACTCAGTAGTTTATTCCTTATGGGAAAAAAATTGTTTGGTACTCATCATTTTTGATAGTCCTCCCGGAATCAATTAATGGTGAGTACCAAGGTACCACTGTACTATAAGAGGAAAAACCATACAAAAAGACAGAGAGGGGTAGATTGACTCTAAAAGATTTGCAACTAGCAAAATGGTAGGTTAATATTTCTCTTTGATTTGCACATTTATTTATTTATTCTGCCTTTATTGTTTTTATAAATAACTTTAGTCAGTTATTGAAGCAAAAAGTGGCTTTTTAAATGTTTTAATTGAAGAATAGGGATGGTTCTTTTGCATTGTATGTAAAGCTCAGAGTGGTTGGAAACATGTGAAGTACTCGAAAATATCACGTAAAGATGTTTTGCTAATAATTACTTGACAAGAATATTTAATCAGCACATACATCCTATGACACAACAAGTTAATAATTTACACTGAGAAACAACATTATATATAATATATAATTATCCATAGCAAGTTCTAAATGTTGAGAGGTATCTTCTAGCAGTCTTTGTAGCAAAAAGTGTATAGCTAAGGGTAAGGCAAACTTTTTTTAAGCAATATTTTAACCTACACTATTATAATTTTCCTTTCTTGATCTAACATTCATAGTGGGATACAGTTTTCACACACTTCTCTGTCTCTCTCTCTCTCTGTCTCTCTCTCTGTCTCTCTGTCTCTCTCTCTCTCTCTCTCTCTCTCTCTCTCTCTGTCTCTCTCTGTCTCTGTCTCCCTCTCTCCCTCTCTCCCTCTCTCTCTCTCTCTCTCTCACACACACACACACACACACACACACACACACACACACACACCACTAATATATCTATTTTTTAAAAAAGGTTTGAGGCAATTTAAAGGCAGCCCATCTCCCGAAAACTCTAAGTGGCTTACATAAAAAAGAGATTAATAATAGGTGCTTAGAAGATGTCTGTCTATTAATCTTCCCTCAACATAATATCCTACAGGGACTCAAGGGCTCTATCAAGAGTCTAGTTCATGGCCTGGGAGAATATTGTAATGTAGATCAGTAAAAAACTGTATGCCAATTTAGCCAAATGTATTGCACTCATAATTAATTAATTAATTATGCAAATTAAGGTTGAAAAGTGGAATAAAGACATGCATTCTGGGACGTAGGTTTGCAAATAGTGGTGCATATAAAAGTAAAAGGTGAGAAAGATGCATATGCATATTTCCTTTTCTTTTCTATTCAGATAAAGGGCAGCCCATGGAGATGTTATAGGAAGTGAGGGAGATAAACCTGGATGGGAAGAAACATTAAGGCAGTGAAATTTGATGAAGAGGGTATGCAGTGATGTATGCAAAACATTCTTATTTTGAAAAGTATCTATTTTAAGTAACTTAAAAGAAAACAACCCTATTAACCCAACCCTACTAACCAGGAGTACTTACGTTGTATTTTTGTTAATATCAATGCAAACTGTCATTTCTAAATCAAAAAAATGTAAGCATGTTTCCAAAGTGTCATAAGACAAAATGGCAGTTCCAGCTATTATAATCATTTCTGGTATGGGAAGCACCAGTAGCAGTCACCCCTGTGCAGAGATGGATTCCTACTGGTTCGGACCGGTTCGGCTGAGTAGATAATAACTCGGCCTGCCATGCCCCCGAACTGGTTCTATCAGTGGCGCCATAGGCACTGCCATCTTGTGTTTTGCTTCTGCGCATGAGCAAAAGCATTTTTCACTACTGTGCATGCCCGCGTAGCACGGCATCAAGCGTGCACATGCCTGAAGCGCGTTCCTGAGTGAACTGGCAGTGATAGATGTTGGAACCTACCCCTGCCCCTGTGCTTATTAGCTATGACAATATGCTATATGTGGGACTGCCCTTGAAGATCACCCAGAACTGCAGCTGGTACAAAGTCTAGCTGGTAGTACCAAGTATATTCATTTCATTTTCATTTCATTTATTAAATTTATAGACCGCCCCCTCTCTGGAATGCACGGTATCCTGGTAGGCATATTTCCACGAGGGGTAAACCCCCCTCGTGGCCCAACCAGGTCTCCGTTATCCCTGCAAGGTCCGGCACCCCCTCCGAGATCAAATCATTAATGAGGGGGGCCTTATTAACAACGGACCTCGCGTTGCACAACATCAGCCTCAGGCCCTGGCTCTGTAGCTCCTGGCCACCTAGGGTGCGGGGGTTGGTACAAATGACCGGGCGTGTCCAACGGCCACGGTCTCCTAACCGACTGAAGGGTCTTCGTCTATCCTCGCACCCACCCCTCCCTATGATCATTGAAATCAAAAGACCCTCCGATGGAACAGTATTCTCCCTCCCCTCCCCAACTCCGCTCATATAACTTCAATACTGTATTGTGGGAAATGCTTTGATTGCCAATTTGTTGCCAATGGCAATTCAAGCACTGGTTATCACCTAGATACAGGTGATAACCTTGTGCTTGTGACATACCTTGTGTCCTGTAGTATTTGCAAGACCATTTACTCCAACTAGAATCTCTCCTCACTAGGCTTTCCTCCACAAGATATGTCCTAATAGTTGTTACTTGCAGCAGGGACGTTTTCTTTGGGGATTTCTCTCCTATGAAATTCTCTAACTCCAGATATAAAGCAGGCATGCTCGGGCCTGATAGTTTGACTGAATGATTATGTGCATTCAGGTCAGTTTGACTCTTAGTGACCACATATAATTTCTCCAGCAAATTAAGTTGTTTTAGCTTAGTTTTCGGTCTATGCACCCATTCCCATTATAATTAAATCCATCCATCTTGCTACTCGTCATTCTTTTCCTTTTTCCTTTCACCTTTCCTAGCATTAGAGTCTTTTTTGGAGAGCTAGATTTTTACAAAAACAAATCTGGTCATTTGTGCCTTGAGTGAGAATTGTGAGTTGAATTTCTTTGATGACCCTTTTGTTTATTTTCTTGGCTATCCATTACACTCTCAGGAGTTTTTCCCACATCCATAGAGTGGTATTGTGAACATCCAGCCTCCAGGACCATTTCGTTTCTGAAAAGCTTACTGTTTATTGAGTACATGGCATAGTAATTTCGAGGTAAAACTAACTCTGAGATCCTCAAGCTCCAATTCATAGTATGGAACCATGATTTCCCCAGCCAAACCCCCAGGCCACATAGACCAAGTAAACAAGTTCCCTTTGTTATAGGAACCATCTGCCTCAACTGCACACATCCTAAGATGTCATTGAAAAGTTTCCAGACTCTCACAGGCATCAGTGGAGCTGTAGAAATTTTGCTTCTCTAGTTAACTCAATCACAACCAACATCTCCCTCCCCCACTACCTCTAATGTCAAATAAAAACAACAAGGCACGTAGAGTAGCTGTCAAAGTTTCACCCTTGATGGGTATTTTGTTTCCATAAATTATCATAGGAAGAACTGTTGCCTGCACAATTCTGATCTTTGTAGGTATAGACACATTCCAACATCTGAATATCTCTCTGAGGACTTCATGGGTGGCTCTATGAAGTGCTGCTCTGTGGCACAGTTCTTCACTGTTGATTCCTTTACTGTTGATAGTTGATTCTAAAAGGCAGAAACTATTTAATTTAATTTAATTTAATTTAATTAGCACTTCTAGACCGCCCCCTCTCCCAAAAGGGACTCGGGGCGGTGTACAGTCCATGTTCTGACCCCCTCCTCTTGTATACCAAGACACTCCGACACAAAGTCTCTTCAAAGATGTTTATTGACATACAGGTTCCACCTTGGCAGCAATCCAGCCTGCCAAGGTCAAGATAGCACTCTGGGCAGCAATCCAGCTACAGCGACACCCCTTGGCAGCAATCCAGCTACCAAGCTCCAGATAATCACCTTAGCAGCCAAGGTCCAGGAAACAGATTGACAGTAATCCAGGTAAAACCTTTGGATTTGGCAGCAATCCAGCCTGCCAAAGTACGACACAGATCTGAGCTTCTCCAACTCCAATGATCAGTTGATTCCTGCAAAGGGTGTGTCCACAAGCAGTCCCTTTATAGTCTGGAGAGGAGTCTAATGATCAGCAGCTGAGAGCCATTACCTCCGGTAATTGCTCAATTGCTCCTTACGCCGGGTAGCACGTCGGTAACGAGCATCTAATAGCTCACTGCTGTCTGACTCACTGTCCTGTGACTCCTCCCCACTGCTCCAAGGCATGACATCAGGAGCCCCCTTCCTTTGACTTTCACCACTGCTCCATGCCTCAGGCGCCCCCTGGTGGCCAACCAGCCTCTCTGCGCCCTGCTCAGCGTCGGAACCCTGTCCAGGGTCCCCCACCTCCTCTTGAGCCGACTCAGAGGACACCTCGCTGTCGGAGTCTGGTGGCAGCGGCACCGGCACCGGCTGGGCCACAACAAGTCCATATCAAAAACATCATACATAATAACAATTAAAAATTATTAAATGGATAAATACATAAATAAGAGGAGGATAAAATAGACAGAACTGTAATTGCTAAATAAATAATTTAAAATATACAAAATTTAAAACCCCAGTGTCCTATAAAATTAAATCCCCTAAAAAACCAGTAGGAAATATATATGCCAGGAGGTAGACGTTAAGAATTATGCCAGGCCAGGACTTCCGGTTCCGGCGGCTACGGCGACAGGCAGATCGCTGCCTGCTCCAGCTCTCCCGGTGGGCTTCCCCCGCTTCTGGGGGGGCACAAGACGCCTTGGAGGGGCGTCTTGCCGAAGGAACGGCTCGCGGAGGGTCCTGGCGTCGGCGGCGGCTGGCGGGGGCTCCTCCGCTTCGTTCTAGGCATCGGGGAGCAGTTTTGGAGGACGTGCGTGCGCACGCGTCTCGCCCCATGCCGATCGGAGAACACACTTCCGAACGAAGCAGCGGCAGTATGGTGAGAGGCTTCCTTTCTGCATTCCTTCGCTTTTGAATTGATGAACTTTTCAGCACTTTTAAAAAGTTAAATTTTCGGATCCCTGCTAGAGGTGCGGCTAGAGGGAGGGGGATTTCCCCCCCTCCCTCGGACAAGCGGCTTGAAAAGACTTTCCTTCCATCCCCAGAGAGGAGGAGGGGGGAGAGCCAACTAATGATGCCTCACCCCTATAAAAGTGATTTTCATTCGACCTAGCTCCAGAACTAATGGATGAACTGAGAACTTTTTGAACTTTTAAAAATTTTACTATGCCTCTGAGCCCAAAGCTGGCAGGGCAAGATGGCACACTTCCGTTGTCTTCATGAACTGTGAAACCTGACTCCACCTTTAAAATTCAGGCTTCCGGTCTTTGTCTCCGAGTCACCCAGAGGAATTTCTTGTGGATTGCTACTTTCTGAACTCTTTGGAGAAAAAAAACTTTCATCTACTGCTAGAGTGACTAAAGAAATCCCCATCTGTTTGGATCCTCTGCCTTCTGAATTCGCCTGCCTGCTCTACCTCTCCAGCTGCCCAGTCTCTACTTTGACTGATCTCCTTGCTTCATAAACCATGTCTCCAAAAAGACCACCTCCTGGAAAGCCTGGCTTTGCTACTTCTGCTCCAACGTCTGCAACGTCTAGTCCAGCTACACAGTTAAAGATATCAGAATTGATGCAACCCAAGACTACAGAGATAGACTTCCAACAAATGCTTCAACAAATTTTACAAGGCCAGGAGGAAATTAAGAAACAGTTAAGGGAAATGAAAGATGAAATTAAACAGAATCAAGCCCAAATCTTTAAGAACTCACAGAGACTGGACCTTGTGGAGGGTGGGGTGGCGGAGGCGAGGGGGGGGGTAGAGGCCTTACAGAAGGGGAACAAAGAACTTGACATCCAACAAATGAAAGCAGAGTTTGAAAGAATGTCCTTTTATCTTAGATTTCAAAATGTAATAGAAGCAGATGGGGAAAATATAAGGGACATTATGACTAACATTCTAGCTGATTACATACACAAAGATAAACAGCAGATGGAATGGGAGATAGATCTAGCTTATAGAGTGAATTCAGCATATGCCAGAACACATAATGTACCCAGGGAGGTTCATATTAAATTTCTTAGGAAAACCACAAGAGATGAAATTCTGGGTGTACAAAGGGGGCAAACACTGACATACCACGATAGGGAGATAACCATTCTAAAGCAGATTCCCAAAAAAATTAGGGAAAAAAGGAAAAGTTATTCGCAATTGGCGAATAAATTATACCAGAAGGGGGTGTGGTTTAGATGGTTGATGCCTGAAGGTATGCTGATATTCTGGGAGGAGACAAGAATCAGAATCAACACACCCATAGAGGCACAGGCCTTTATGGAAAAAAACAAAGCGAACCTAGAAAAAACAGATGACACTACAACGGTTATACAGGACACGGGAGGGGCCGGAGCTCTGCCAGCGGGGGGTGAAGGGGCAACACCAAGAAAGCTCAGATCACAAAAATAAATAAGAAAACCACAATGTTATAAACAGACCGAAAGTATTAATGAATTTACAACTAGACTATATATTATAATTATATAAACTGATTGAAAAGTATTTTTTCTAGAATTAATATGCTGATTTTTTTTATGACTATGTAATAAGGTTTGATATTTTGATGTAACCTAGGAGTCTGGAGGGAGGGGGCGTCTGCCATACTTGCAACTGCCAAAATTTGTAACTATTCCACTTACCCTTTTCCGCATAAATGTTTTTAAAAAAAACCAATAAAACTTCTTGAAAAAAAAAAAAAAAAAAAGAATTATGCCAGGCCAGCCAGTCGGAACAGGTGTGTCTTCAGTTTCTGCCGGAAGGAGCAGAAGTCAGTGGTGGTTCTAATGTCGGGGGGGAGGTCATTCCAGAGGGTTGGGCCCATCACAGAGAAGGCCCTACTCCTTGGTGTCGCCCGTTGGCATTGCCTAGTGGACGGCACCAGGAGAAGCCCCTCCCTGTGAGAGCGAATTGGCCGCAGGGATGTGTGAGGGAGGATGCGATCCCGCAGGTAACTAGGCCCTATGCCATGGAGCGCTTTAAAGATGGTGGTCAAAACCTTGAAACGCACCCGAAAGACCACAGGTAGCCAGTGCAGCTCGCGCAGGAGCGGTGTTACGTGGGAGTACCTAGTACTCCCCATGACTGCCCGCGTGGCTGCGTTCTGGACTAGCTGCAGTCTTCGTGCGCGTCCCAAGGGAAGCCCCATGAAGAGAGCATTACAGTAGTCCAGGCGAGACGTATCTGCCACTTCAATACCCTTGTGGTCAGTTCTAAGGCTGGTTGCTGTATCTGTTGTCTTTAATTTGGTTTTTTTTTTTAATATTTAATCTTACTATAAATTTTTCATTGTGCTCTTTGACTTTCATTGCTAGAGCCTGCAGTCCCTTTGCATTTTCAGCTATCCGAGTAGTGTTATCAGCACAGTTTTTTCTTCTTATATTAAAATCATCTTCTTTCAATCTAGCTTCCCTTAATATATATTCCATATATATGCTCAATTATTAAGGGGAGCATGTAAACCTTGTATCGCTCCTTTCTCCACTCTAGTACTAGTCTGTTTCTCCATGTTTTGTCCATTTGTGATTTCTTGAGCTGTATATAGGTTTTACCGTGAGGGGAGTGAAATGTTCTGGAATTCCCATTTCTCTAAGGACATTCGTTAAGCTTGATATGATCAACATAACTGAAGGCCTTTTTATAATCAATGAAACATATGCTGATTTCTTTTTGGTATACTTTGGCTTTCTCAATTATTCAGCATGCTTCAGCAATAATGTTTCATATTTCTCAGTCTTTTCTAAAGGCAGCATGAACATCTGGCATTTCACTTTCCATGGAGGACTCTAATCTGCATCGGATGACTGTCAGCATTAATTTTCTGGCATATGAAATTTAGGTTATTATATGCACATTCTCTTAAGACTCGTATTTTCATATTTGTATGTACTCTTTTACTCTGTCGGTGATTGTGTGGTTCTCCAGATTTGCTGGTATAGCTTGGTTAGAAGCTTTTCTTATTTTTATTCTGCTGCTTGCCATAATTCTATATAGATAGTCCATGAATTCCTGGTTTTTTAATGACCAAAATGCTACTCTATCTTTTAGTACTAAAGGTTGTTACAAGCAGGGAATATCTTCCAAACTATCTTGGATGCTGACATCTCTATCGTTTAGAATTTTTAAATCAATTTATTGACATCATTTGGCATACAATTTCAAGTTTGGAATCTACTTCTGATTTCAGAGATCTTTCAGAAGACTTCCCTTGTTTTTCTTCAATGTTTGTACAGGTTATTAGTGTAATAACATTGTTCTTGTCCCTTCTAGCGTTTCTCTGAAATTCATTGATGAACTTCTTTCTTACATATTTGACTTTTTTTTTTTTGCCTTTGCCTTTTCTTTTTAGCAATGAATTTTCTGACATCCAATATGCTTTCTTCCCTTTCTTGATCTTTGGCAGTCTCTTACCACTTTTATCATTAACAACCTCTTTGGTTTTATTCTCTAGTGCTTCTAATTCCTGATCAAGAGGTTAGGAACTTGACATTTGGCAACTTAGTAAGCCCTTGGCTCTTTCAAGGAGCATTTGAGATTGAAAAAGGAGAAACACAAATGGCCCAAATGAGCTGTCAAGATGTTACAAAAGTTTTATATAATTGATTCTATTTATGAGGCTATCATTATTGTGGGTTTTTAGTGTGATTTTTCTCATATTGCATGCAGTATGGCAAAGGCAATGAAATAAACAGTTACATAGTCTGATTCTAGTACTGCCATTACATTTTATGGTTTATTTATCAGTTTGAAAATAAAGGTAGTCCTCAACAGTTCATTTAGTGGCTTTTGTGAAGTTACAGTGGCACTGAAGAAAGTGACTTATGATCATTTTTCCACACTTACAACCATTGCAGCATCCTCGTGGCCATGTGATCAAAATTTAGACGCTTGAAAACTAATTCATATTTATGATGGTTGCAGTGTCATGGGGTCATGTGATCCTTTTTCGCCATGACCCTGGGATACTGCAACCATCATAAAACCTTATGACTTTGTATTGTTAAGCAAATTAAATACCTAGAGAACATGATGTTTATTAAGCACTAAGAAAGGTATTTAATAGAAAATCAATTTTTAAAAAACCCTTCTGACAAGCAAAGTCAATGGGTAAGCCAGATTTATTTAATAACCAAATTAGTAATTTAAGAGCTGCAGTGATTCACTGAACAACTGTGGCAAGAAACATTGTAAAATGAGGGAAAAGGTCACTTGACAAATGTCTCACTTAACAACAGAAAGTTTGGGCTCAATTGTGTTCATAAGCCAAGAAATACCCATATACATGTTTTCTAAAATAGAGCATCAAGCCGTATTTCCTTTTATTATAAAGATATAGTTTTGAAGTGTAGAATGGCTGGGGAGGGGGGAGTGGAATTGGAAAGTTCTTTGCTCTATAAAGACATAATACCCAATTGAAACAATAAACTCATCTTCCCATCTATACACTAGTAACTCTAGAGTAGGAACTAACTTTATTTTTGCCTTGCAGTCTAAGCCGCCTCTTTCCTGGGCTGTTTCCAATGGTTTTTAAACCATTGTCAGACATTCCAGTCTAATCTTGACCCTACCTGATCCTGTTGTTAGTTCCTCTAACCCCCCATACCTTTTACCTTAAACTGTCTATTGAGGAACTTATGCGTTTCTTAAGAGATCCCTAAGGGGGTGTGCATAAGCGCACCAGCGTGCCTACTGTCCCTGTCCTACTATCCCATTTATATGTACTCTTTTTATGTGTTTATGGCTATGTTTTGCTTATTTATATCCATTTATTTATGCCATTTTTCCATATGTTTTCAATAAATAAATAAATAAATAAATAAATAAATAAATAAATAAATAAATAAATAAATATGCAGTGGGTTGGTAATAGGACAGGGCAGCTGTTGAGTCTAATTTACTGCTACCTGCAGAACTGATCAGTCTTTCCCCTGTTTCTTAACTTTTCTATCTATGAAGAGAAGGCAAGACTCCCTCTATGGCTTCTATGCCGAACAGTTTAGCAATAGCTGTATTTTCCTTGTAGGGTCTTTCTCATTCCTCACTAATCTTCCACATCTTTCCTTTGCTTTCCCAGATGTTTGCACTGCACACATGGATGCCTTCACATGTCCTTCCCATGTTATCTTCTCTGATACTAATGCAGACCTCTTCTATTTTATTCTTTCCCCTTCTTGGAGCTCTGATACCACAATAATCAAAATAACAGAAAAACAGGCCGTTATTCGGTTCCTGCCTTCCTCTACAGTTCCATGGGAACCTTGCGTAGCAAAGAAATGGTGTCCTTAATTTATGACTGAAAGATATTTTAAACATAAAGAGAAAGGAAGGGAACCTTTGCAGCGCTATGGAAAAGGGGAAAAACAAAAAGAAGCTTTCTTTACCCAGCCTAATTAGACCTTGAAAGGATACCTAGTGGAAGATGTGAGTTGTTGAATAGATAATGAGCATTTAAGGTTGAGGAGAGTTCATTGATTTCATGGGTCCTTGCCACGATTAGCAAAAAAAACCACACCCTGTTTAAAACTATAGAGAAAAAGAAATGGCCTCAGATAAAATGTTTGTACTAGAGGGAAGAGAACATATTAATCAATCAGAATAGAGCTGGAAGGGACCTTGGGAGTCTTCTAGTCCAACCCCCTGCTTAAGCAGGAGACCCTATACTGTTTCAGATAGGTAGCTGTCCAGTTTTTTCTTTAAAATCTCCAGTAATGAAGTACCCACAACTTCTGAAGCCAAGGTGCTCCACTGGTTAATTTTTCTCACTGTTAGGAAATTTCTCCTTAATTCCAGAGTTTCCATCCATTGTTTCTTGTCTTGCTTTTTGTTGCTTTGGAAAATAAGTTAACCCATCTTCTTTGTGGCAGTCCCTCAAACTCTGGAATACTGATATCATGTCACCCTAGTCCTTCTTTTCTCTAGACTGGCCTTGCCCAATTCCTGCAACTGTTCTTCATATGTTCTTGTCTCCAGGCCCTTAATCAGACACCACAACCAACAAAAACTAAGAATGCTATTAGAATGGAATGAAACACTGGAGACAATCTGATCTGAAGGGCATGAAACAGTTTAGGTGAAATAGCAGTTTTAAATTGAAAACACAGGTGTGGACTTCATTTTTAAAGGGTTGGGAGAAGGTGAAGGAAAAGAAGGAAGCCATCTATTCTTCCACCCAGGAAATTCTTGACGATGGGCCAAGGAGAATGTGTGATCTTCACTTGGTTGCATTGTGTGTACAGTATGACCTATGCTCTGACATTATTATAAAACGTTCTCAAACAGCCTATAGATTTACCACTGGTTTATATAAAGTTAGAGAAATATTTAACTTTATACCAGACTTCTGGAAAATCCAATCATGAATTTTTCTTCTATTTATTTTTAGAAGACTTGTGTTACCAGATTCTGTTTGTTTTAGAGTTTCTCTACTGAAACTATAGCAGGCTCCAGATGTGCAAGGGATAATTCATCTCCTTTGGTAACAGCAACATACATCATATTACTGTGGAAGATCAAGGACACACCTGCCTTCTCAGGTCTGCCAAGTGCAGCTAATTTCTCCTCTAGCAACCAAGATATTTTTTCTACAACTGGCTAATTCAAATGGGTAATGCTTAGTGGGAGAGATAAATGTATATGAAATAGATTTAAATTGATTATTATTTTCAGTAGACTCAGAATGATAGAATGTAAGGGTTAGAAAGAGATGTCATTTGTTTGTTTGTTTGTTTGTTTGTTTGTTTATTTATTTATTTTCTGCCTTTCTAATCCACTGCAAATTTCTGCATTTTACTCCATCACAATTCAGATATGCTTGGTGGCTTATAAGGTTAAAACTTACAGATCTTTTAGATTAAACTCAGTACCTTAAACTATACCCCCAAACCTATTAGTGACTACGACAGGAAATAGTAGTAGTAGTAGTAGTAGTAGTAGTAGTAGTAGTAGTAGTAGTAGTAGTAGTAATAGTAATAATAATACAGTACTACTGCTTTAATCCTCTGACAAATGGCCATCCAATCACTACTTAAACAACTTCAGTAAATAATTTACCATCTCCTCAGGCCATTTTTAAAATATGTCTGCCCTTAGAATTCCCCTCCCCATGTTCATTGAAATTTACTTCTTTGTCATTAACATTTGTTTGACTTGTAATTTAGACTTGAGTTTGCCCTTGAAAAGGAGACCACCAATAAATCCAAGAGTTGTGGGGTAGATTATGAAGTGGGAAATTGGATAAACAATTTTTTTCCCAAAAGACATGGGAAAACTGTCTCCATTCTGTTGTCAGGAAAAAGGTGTTGCACTCAAAATGGAGCTGTCTTTAATTTTATTGCAACACATGCTATATAAATGAAAAGTGAGTGTTTAAATATATAGCAACCTTGAACCATGCGATTTTTTTAGGCTAAGGGATTTATTGAAGTATAAACACTCCTAACGTCTTCCCCATAAGAAGTGTGAAACATATTTTTTTTATAGGAAAACAGTTTGATTTTACTGTTTGAGTTTAAAAAGCCATGAAGTTCCAGTGGGGCAGATCCTAAATGCCCAGAAAAGCACAGAGTCCTTTCTTTATTTGCAAGAACAGCAGTTGTAGTAAGTACTGTATATTCTATAGCAGGGGTGTCAAACTCGCAGCCCATCGGCCTGATGCATCATACGCTGGCCACGCCCACCCCCGATTTAATGAAGGGGGAAAAAGTTGGGATACGTCATGTGATGACAATGTGTCATCGTTAGTTTGACACCCCTGCTCTATAGGTAAAGCCAAAGATCTGACATGCTGCTACAGAGTTAAACAAATACTGCTCTAACCGAAAACGATTGCACTATAAGTGCAATTACAGGAATAAAATCCCAATTCTTCCTTTCCAAATTACAGTTATAATTTACAATAATGGTGTCTGGAATTGCAAACATGAATAAGGATGATGTCTGAAATGGTATCCTCTATTGAACTCTTTTCATCTTCTCATTAACCAGAACTAGATATTTTCAAAATTGATGAATAAAGGTATGGATTTAATCTCGTGTCACCTCATATTTGTATATGTTCATATTTGTGGGTGCATGTGTGCATGCATCCATATGTAATCAAAATGCACACATGTGCATAGTGCATGCTTTTACTTTTCAAGATAGTGCATAATGTATCCTGTGTCTTTTGACATTTATATTCTGCATACCCAAATTACTTTGATGTTGTGGATCTGATAGGGAAAAAATGAAATCTATTCCTCATGCTAGAGAATACCTTAGTTTGTGCAAAGTTCAAACTGCCTCTAACATTTTCCTGCTAAAAGAATTTACTGAAATATAAGAAGAAAATAAACAGAAGTGTGTAGTGATGGAAAGGAAGAGTTGGGTTATGATGTATCTCACTGCATTTGTTTCTCTCAAAAATTGGTGAACATTGATGGAAAAAAAGGTGGAGCAAAGAAATCATAGGCTGGAATGCTAATCAGAGAGAATCAGTGGCAGAAAGAAAGTGACAGATTGAGGAGTCTCACTCTCCACTGATATCCGATGGCATTTTGAGTGACAGACGTCTATGGAAATGAGACTGTACAGGCAACCCCTAAGAAAATTAATAATATGAGATGGAGGGAAAGAAAAAGTAATTTTAAGGAGAAAGTTGAAAGATGAAAACATAATTTTTTGGAAGGAAGGAAAAGGATTGAATTTCATTTGGGAAACATAATGTCAAATACATAGAAGAAAAATGGAAGTCGCACATTAAAGTCGTCTTTTCCAATTGGCTCAGCAGACCAGGAAGGACAATATCATGGGAATACAATAAAGCTGGGCATATATGGAGGATCCCACAGTCTGCACTTAGGAACTGATGTTAAAGGTGTAAAAGCATGCATCAGCAAGACCTAAGGAAATTACACTGTTTTCAAATATTTATTTATTTTTAATATAAAGAGTATTGGAAAAAAATCTATCTGCATAAAGATGGGGACATGTTTCTTTTCTGTTAATTTCCCTCTTTGGTTTCAAGTCTCAGCAGCATCTTGCTTTGTCCTTCCCGCTCTCCTGGATTTTATTATGCGGACAGTGATGGAATCCTGCCAACTCCTGGAGTTGGGCATTTTAATGTCTGTAACCCAGAGTGAGGTGGGATAAAGAAACTGATGAACTCATGGCATCCATAGCCTTGTTCCAGATAATGTCTGAGTGGATCCATATAGGAAGTTTTACATTATATTTTTTTCCTCCTAGAGGGTAGCTTGTGATCAAAAGATAAAGGACATTGTTATTAATCTTTTGCATCATTTTGTATAGAGATATAATGGGGTAGGGCCAATTAAGATGATCTGCCCTTGATCTTACAGATCTGCATGAATTCTGGCAAATACCTAAGGATTTTCCCAAGAAACCTGTCAGATTATTACTCTGACAGCCTGGTCAAATTTTGGAATATGAAGCAACAGAGCACTGGACTTCAATTATCCCTGACTGGCCTTTATCCTGAGGATGTCTGGAAAATGAAATGATAGAAAGGATGTGATTCATTGAATGTGAATCTGACTGAGCACAGGCAGGAAATCATATTCAAACCTACTCTGATAAGTAGAAAGCATAAGTATTTTTCACCCTTATTTCATTGATAAAATGTTACCTAATGCTCTGTTTGAATGATCCAAACTTTCCTGGGAAAGACCAGGAAAGATCAACAGCTATGATGGCAAGCATATGGCACGCGTGCCAGAGATGGCACACAGTACCCTCTCTGATGGCATGGAAGCCGTTGCCCCAGTTCAGCTCTGCTGCACATGCATGTGTACCGCCCACCGCCCAGCTGGTCTTTGGGTCTCTGCCACACATGCGTGGGGGTAGGGCATATGCAGGTGGGCCGCACATGCAGGTGACACGCACACATTGCAATTTGGGGGCACGCGTTTTGGGCACTCGGTCCAGAAAAGGTTATCCATCACTGATCTACAGGCTACCATTAATTATTTGCATAGTACTTTACCAATGATATCATTCTTATTTATTTAGCTGTAGATTCAGCATGGGTAGGATATGAAGAAGTGAGCTGGCAATTCGTTTTGCTTTTTGCTTGTAGATCTAAGATATTGGAAAGAGTATACTGACATGATTTCTATCACATGTGATTTGGACTCACCCCTCAGCTGATTCCTTTGGACTGCTATGAGAGTGTAATCAAGGCAGTTGGCAATATATATTTTTTTTGGTGGGGGGACAAAATAATGGCCTCCTGAAAGGAAAGATGAGGAGCTTCCTCCTGAAGAGACTTTTCCTGGATCCAAAAACATTGGCCAACTACTACCTCATTTTTAACCTGCTCTTTCTGGGTAAGATTGTGGAGAAGTTGGGTAGGACACCTTCTGGGTAAGATTGTGGAGAAGGTGGGTAGTTGTGGAATGCACTAGATAAAGAAGATTGGCTAGTCCCTTTCAAGACTATGCATAGAATAGAAACGGCATTGTCCCTTTGGTGAAATAAGAATAAAGTTGGGAAAGATACAAAACCTGTTACCAGACAACAGATAGTAAATGACATCTTAGCCCTGGGAAAGGAGGGAATGGGACAAAGAGGCTCAGAAGAACCCCACCTTGATTCTGTAGGTATAAGAGAGGGCAAAGAGAAATTCTGACAATAATACTCCCTTATTATCCCATACAACAATACAGTAGAATTCCAGTAGTCCTTCTTTCCTGGTCTGATATACCTTGAAGATTCCTGGATGGTTTTTATTTGGGATCTAGTAGCTATTTAGATCCTTTTAGATATCTCTGCACCCTGGTAGCCTGTAAAAGTGGGGATTTGACAGTACTATTTTGCAGTGGTTCAGTTTACTAATTGGTACTGATAGAAGAGATATTTGTAGTTCAGGGTGAAAATGGGGGATTCTTGGTGTTCTTTGGACTCCAGGCTCAGCGAGCACCAAGGATTCTCCATTAGTACCAAAATACCAGAAGGTGTTTAAGATTAAAAAAAATGGCTGGAAACTAACCAAGGAGAGAAGCAATCTAGAACTAAGGAGAAATTTCCTAATGGTGAGAGCAATAAATCAATGGATTAGCTTGCCTTCAGAAGTTGTGGGTGCTTCATCACTGGGGGCTTTCAAAAAGAGACTGGACAACCATTTGTCTGAAATGGTATAGGGCCTCCTGCTTGAGCAGGGGGTTGGACTAGAAGACCTCCAAAGCCCCTTCCAACTTTAAGTACTGGTATGTGGTTCCAGTCAGTGATTTGAGAAATTTGTACAGTGGGATCATTGCAAGTGTCTTCTCTCCTCTCCTTTTTAACATCTACATGAAACTACTAACAGAGTTCATCCTTTGCTTTGGAATGAGGAAAGTGTGGTGGAGTTAGATAAGGCTGTACAGACTTGGAAGATGAACTGCAATAAAAGGTCTGAAATATACAAGAATACAATTGTAGCATCAGCCTTTAAGAATTGAAAACAGTCTGTCCTTTCTCTCTTGGTTTCATTTGTCTTCTAGATTTTACTCAGGTTTCCTGTACTGAGAAGCAAATAAATCTACACTCTGCCCATTTACTGCTAGTGCTGATACTATAGCCAATTACTTCCTTGGCATTTGTCATTGCGCCTGTGCTTTACCTTAATAATTTTTCTTAGACAGGGGCATTTTCTGCTGATAAATCTGGCTATATTATCAAGTTAGAGTATATTTATTAAACCACCAATTAGTTCTTCTTCCATCATCAATCATATGCTGTTTAATTCATGTGTGGATATAAGAGGCTATTGAAGCATTGTGTATGCATGAGTGAGTGATCTAAATCAAATTGCCACCAAACTGGCATTACCTAACCTTCAGGCCTAATGGCAATCCATTTTTTATTTACTATATGAATCAGTCATCCTACTAAATGACTTACTCTTTCAGCTTTCAAATGTGGAAGAAGGTGACTAATTTTAGAAAAAAAACCCTCCCCTACTAAGGTAGATTTTATTTATTTATTTATTTGTTTGTCTTGTTTGCTGCCCATTTTGACAAGAGGTAATTCTGGATAGCTAACAAACATTAAAAGGCAATGAAACATTGAAGCAATAAATAATCATAATAAAAATAATATACACAAAAAAGCTGTATGCCGCAGTAATTGGAATGCATTATTGCAAGCTAATTCTGCCCATAACCAGGAGTTCGATCCTCACTGGCTCAAGGTTGACTCAGCCTTCCATCCTCCTGAGGTCGGTAAAATGGGGATCCAGATTGTTGCAGGCCATATGCTGTAAACTACTTAGAGAGGGCTGTAAAGCACTATGAAGTAGTATATAAGTCTAAGTGCTACTGTTAAAAAATGGGGAGGAAGGGAGTAGAATGCACTTGGGAGGGGAGGTAGGGTCTTATTTTAATCCATAAACCACTTCCAGTGTGATTCGCCCCCATGGAATCCCAGGCCAACTGGCAGAACTTGGTCTTCAGGTCCTTATGGAAGGTCAGAAGGGTGGGTGTTGATCTCATCTTGGGCACATAATGTCCCAAAAAGGAGGAGCCATGGCAGAAAATAATGGTATTGGATTCCACCAGCCGAAATTCCTTGACTGATTTGATCTGTAGCACTCGTGCAGGTTATGAGCTGTGGTGGTGCAGTGGTTAGAGTGCAGTACTGCAGGCTACTTCTGTTGCCTGCCAGCTGCCTGCAATTTGGCAGTTCAAATCTCACCAAGGTTGACTCAGGCTTCCATCCTTCAGAGGTGAGTAAAATGAGGAGCTAAACTGAGGACAATATGCTGACTCTGTAAACTGCTTAGAGAGGGCTCTAAAGCACTGCAAATCGGTATATATATCTAAATCAGTGGTGAGTTCCTACCGGTTCGGACTTGGAACCAGCAGCGACCCAGGCCTGCCATGCCCCTGAACTGGTTCTCCAGGCAGTGCCATAGGCGCCACCATCTTGGGTTTTGCTTCTGCACATGCACAGAACAATTTTTATTGTATTGTGCATGCCCATGCAGCACACATCAAGCGCCGTGCGCACAGCTCACCCACAAGCGAACCAGCAGTACTGATTGCTGGAACCGACCCCTGGTCTAAATGCTATGGCTATGGGGATTTAAGAGAAAGGCAGAGTAGCATATGCATGTATATCAGACATGTTCTGTTAGATTCAAATGAGAATATATACATATCTAAGTTATGCAATACTCTGGATTCAAGGGAAAAAGATACTTCAGAATGCTCAGGAGTGCTGCTCAACTGCTTAAAATGGCTGCAACTTTCACACAGCTGCTTTTTACAATTCCAGGATGGTCTTGGCAAAAGACATGTTTAGTTTAAAGGTTAATGACAGGTGGTACTTGGTTGCTGGCATTCTAAGGCGCTGTTTTCTCCTCCCATCTGGAGATCTGAAGACACATAGCAGATTCCTAGAAAAAATATAACATTGGCAGACAATCCAGCCAATGCAAATTTGAAGGTACTTACAATGCTTATTTAGATTATTTTTTAAAATCTTTGGCTTTCTGACTGCATAATATTTCAATGATATGAAGTGAACATTTAGCCACATTATTTCTGATTTATTGTACTTCACTGTTGAATGGATTTTTGCTCATTGCTCTGATTATGGATATGGAACAAGGAATACAACCCATGATCCTAAGCTGCGTTGGGTCTGCTCTTTTTAATATTCTGAAACCAATGGATATTGTTCCTTTGTAAACATAATAAAAATGAAGCAGGGTGCTTTTAGGAATCTAACATTTTAATCTCCAATCTATCACATGGTTCCAAATAATACTGATGAAATTTGACCATGTTGGCCCTGTAACACTTGGCAGCATATGTGTTTGTGTGCTTTGTTAAGTGAAGTCCTCACAGAGGACAAGTACTCCTCACAGAGGACTTAATCCTCCTCAACATTTAAAAAAAATGGGGGGAAGGGGAATTGGCCCTAAGAATTCCTGTAATGCCAGTATGGCTTCTAAATGGATGGAGACTTGATACTGCTTAATCCTGATAAAGATTTTGGTAAGAATAAAATCATCTTATCATACTCTCTGAAAATATCCTTCCTACATAGGGAAAGAGGGTTACCATTTCCAGAGGACAGTCCTTTATTCACTGTTGTGTTCTATTAAAATCCAGATGTAAAAAAAAAACCATAATAGACGCCCATCTATATTTCACAAACACACATAGCAAGAGAATGTAATTTGATCATAGTTTCTCTCTTGCCTTTGAAAAAAAAAACCCAAATAATTATTTATAGACATCTGTAGCTATAAATATGAATCGGTTTGTCCTTTTGTCCTCTTTTGGTGATGTGCCTTGCTCTTTTTTGGCAGAGCTTTACATCTTCCTCATAAAGGAGAAAAACAAGTCTTACATTTTGCAAAATCTCCTATTTCTTTTTCATTATGTCTTCAGCAACTCTGGGACCTATCAACAGCTAAACAATATCATATGTCATGCCAGAACAGAATAGACTTGAAAATGAAATGCATTTAACATTTTCCCAAATGTTACATTATATATAATGTTTTACATATAAAGATATCAAACTACCCAACAGAAAATAAAACCTTACTGTCATAAGATGTTTGGTATGTTTATATTTAGAATATTGTGCACAATTTATTTTGCTCAGCCTCCCTAAAGATTGGCAGGTTTATTATAGAAAGTTTCCTGGGGGGAGGTGCAGGAGGAAACAAAGCTTCTTAAAACAACATTGTAAAAGTTTTTTTTAAAGATTATTTTATCTCTTTTTAAAAAAAGATTATTTTATCTCGGAGATCACTTCTGGTTCCTGCTGGAGACGGACGTGCTGTCCGCTGCTCGTCTCCTCGGTTTCCTCCATAAGGAGCACAGGGGGGCCTTGGAGGGGTCTTCTGCTGAAGGGCGGCTCACTAAAAAAAACCCAGAATCGGTGGCAGCCAGCGGGGGTTTTCAGCCTCACCTAGGAGCCGGGGAGCGGAGGGGGGGAGGGTTGGGACAGCTTCAGGCTGTCCGCCCTTTTGCCAAATTGGCTCCGGGGAGCGGAGGGGGGAGGGTTGGGACAGCTTCAGGCTGTCCGCCCTTTTGCCAAATTGGCTCCGGGAGTAAGGAGTTTATCCAAGGAAGAGCGGCTGAATGCTGGTGGTGGGGGAGCCATCCTGATCTCCATAATCATCATTAAAGGATAAGCAGCAGACTACTGTAAATTTGTGTTCAACTTATTTGAAACTGAAGATTAGAGGGGGGTGTTTCTTCTCTTTACACCACCACCCCTCAGATTAAGTGGCATTTGAACTATCTCTCTCTATATTGGAATGGAGAGAGAACAAAGGCTGACTCGTCACTTGAACTAACTATGTGAGAAAGATCGCTATCACAATTGCAAGAGATGATTGCTGAGCTGTCTTTTTTTAAAAAAAACTTTATGGAGATCTCCGTTCTTCTCCCTGTGAAAGGAGGAGCCAAGATGGCTCCCTTCCGTCTTTGTTTTTGCACTTACAAATGAAGTCTGCCTTTTGAAACTACCTTTGGAAAAAACCTCTGGTATTGTTTTATTACCCTCTCTGAGGGAGACCGGGACCTCCCCTGTTACGTGGTCTTCCTGGACTTTGATTACCTTCCCCTTTCTGGTATGCCTCGGTGCCTTGGAACTGTGAAGGAGAATTAACTCTTCGCTTTCGGATTTGCCTGCCTCCTTGGACCGGCACAGCTGCGCAATCCGCTGACACCATTTTCTTTGTAAAAGACTTATATGCATCTCTGAACTTAGACAAATGGGGCCTAAGAAACCACCAATGGGCAAGTCATTTTTGGCTCCCGTGTCTGCCACCTCCAGTCCAAGCATGCAGCAAACGAAAATTACTCCTTTGTTACAACAAGAAGGGTCTGGAGAGAGCCAAAAAGAGCTATCTGTTACCCAAATGTTTCAAGAAATTATGAGGGGCCAAAATGAGTTGAAAAAAAGAGGTGACAGATCTCAAAGATGAACTCAGAGATGTTAAACATCATATTTCAAAAAACAAACAGAGAATTGTGGTGTTGGAGGAGGGAGAGGCTGGGCTGGGGAGGAGGTTAAGGCAATCTGGAAGGGAAATGTAGACCTGGAAAACTTATGGCAAAAATAGAATTTGAAAGAATGTCCTTTTTTCTCAGATTCCAGAACCTACCAGAGACAGAAAATGAAGACCTTAAGGATATTATTAGTACAATTTTAGCAGAATACATTAAGAGAGACAAAGAACAGCTGTGGTAGGGTATGGATCTGGTTTGCAGGATTAATTCAGCATATGCTAGAAGTCATAATGTTCCAAGAGAGGTACATGTTAAATTTCTCAGGAGGACCACAAGGGATGAGGTGCTTGGGGCCCAAAGAGAGGGACCACTAAAATATAAAGATGAAGAAATCACCATTCTTAAGCAAATTCCGAAAAAGATAAGAGAAAGAAGGAGGAAGTATTCCTCCTTATCAAAGAAATTATACAATACAATACAATACAATACAATACAATACAATACAATATAATGTAATACAATACAATAGTAGAGTTGGAAGGGACTTTGGAGGTCTTCTAGTCCAACCCCCTGCCTAGGCAGGAAACCCTATACCAGTGATGGCGAACCTATGGCACGCGTGCCACAGGTGGCACGCGGAGCCATTTGTCAGGGCACGCGAGGTGCTGCCCTGTAACCTGGCCAGCGTGCATGCGGAGGGTCGTTTTGAGCGCTCCGAAGGCATCAGGGAAGCCTCCGGAGGGTCCCTGAAGCCTTCGGAACACTTAAAACGACCCTCCGAGCAAACCGGAAGTCACTTCCGGTTTGCTCGGAGGGTCATTTTAAGCGTTCCGAAGGCTTTAGAAAAGCCTCTGGAAGGTCTCTGAAGCCTCCGGAGGGCCTCGGGGGGGGGGGCAGGGGAGGCTCTTTTCTCCCTCCCTAGGCTCCTATAAAGCCTCTGGAGCCTAGGGAGGGTGGAAAAAGCATGTAAAGTGCGGGGGTCGCGCCTGTTGTGCACGCCTGCACACTGGGGGGTCACACATTGCATTATGGGTGCGGCACGCCTGCACACGACCCCCCTGCGCTCCCCCCCACTTGTGGCACGCGAGCCAAAAAAGGTTCGCCATCGCTGCCCTATACCATTTCAGACAGATGGCTATCCAACATCTTCTTAAAGACTTCCAGTGTTGGGGCATTCACAACTTCTGGAGGCAAGCTGTTCCACTTATTAATTGTTCTAACTGTCAGGAAATTTCTCCTCAGTTCTAAGTTGCTTCTCTCCTTGATTAGTTTCATCCATTGCTTCTTGTTCTACCCTCAGGTGCCTTGGAGAATAGTTTGACTCCTTCTTCTTTGTGGCAACCCCTGAGATATTGGAACACTGCTAACATGTCTTCCCTAGTCCTTCTTTTTCTTAAGTTAAACACACCCAGTTCCTGCAACCGTTCTTCATATGTTTTAGTCTCCAGTCCCCTAATCATCTTTGTTGCTCTTCTCTGCACTCTTTCTAGAGTCTCCATATCTTTTTTACATCGTGGCGACTAGAACTGAATGCAGTATTCCAAGTGTGGCCTTACCAAGGCAATACAATACAATACAATACAGTACAATACAATACAATACAATACAATACAATACAATACAATACAATACAATACAATACAGGAGTTTGGTTTAGATGGTTATTGCCAGAGGGAATGTTGATCTTTTGGGAGGGAAATAGAATTAGAATTAATACAGTGCAGGAGGCTGAAGCCTTCATTAAAAAACATTTCTCTCTCCTAGAGGATGATCATAGTGAAAAGGGTAGCAAGGTACAAGATATGAAGGAGGGGGGGCTGTGGCTCCACCTGGGGACAGGGAGGAAAGAGCAATATCGAAAAGGCTCAGATCACAAAAATAAAAGTATTTGAAATATTTGTAATTGTTGATATACTAGAAAGTGACAAAGGAAAAATGATTGAACACATGGTTGATACAATGTAGAATAAGATTCTGTTTTTTGCTTATCTTTTATACGTTGTTTTTAATATTGTAAAAATTGTGAGATTTGGAGGGATTTCTACCACTAGCATGGGAGCTGCCAAAATTTTCTATGTAGCCCTTTACCTTTTCCCATAAATGTTTAAAAACCAATGAAATTCTTTTTTAAAAAAGATTATTTTATCTCACCTTGATTGGTTTTTTATAAATAACTCAAGATGGCAAGCATACCTAATGTTCCTTCCTCCTCCTATTTTCTTTATAAGACTTCTGTGAGGTAAATTGGGCTAAGAAAGAGTGACTGGCTCAAATGACCCAGCCAGCTTTCATGTCTAGGACAGAACTAGAACTACAACATCTCCTGGTGCCTTAGACACTTTAGTACCTTTTTAAAGTTTAATGAGTGGTGGCTTCCTACCAGTTCGGCAGAACCAATAGTGGTTTGGCAGCCTGAGTCACTGGAACTGGCAGCGATCCAAGCATGCCACCCCCAAACTGGTTCTCCGGCCAGCGTCATAGGCACCACCATCTTGTTTTTCACTTATGCGCATGCGCAGAACAATTTTTATTACACTGTGCATGTGCGCCCACAAGCGAACCGGTAGTAGTGCCTGCCAGAGCCCATGCCTGAGTTTAATATAAATAAAAATCATCTGTCTGATGATGACAGAAATACATTGCCTTTAACCTTGTACTTCCAGATGATCCAGAAGGATTCCATGCTAAAGAGATCCAATAGGCTTAGGACCTAGTTACTTGCGGGATCGTATTCTGCCCCATACATCCCTGCGACCAATTCGCTCGCACAGAGAGGGGCTCCTCCAGGTGCCGTCCGCTAGACAATGTCGTGGGGCGGCGCCTAGGAGTAGAGCCTTCTCTGTGGCGGGCCCAGCCCTGTGGAATGACCTCCCTCCGGATATTAGGAATACCTCTGACCTCCGCTCCTTCCGTATTAAGCTTAAGACCCACCTATTCCAAGCAGCTGGCCTGGCTCAACTTTGATTTAACCATATCGCTCCTGACGGGTTTTTAACTGGGTTTTTTAATTACATTTAATTTCTAGGGGTTTTAAATACAGTATTTTAATTGTTTTTATTAATCGATCTCCTCCTTATATATATGTATGTATGTTTTAGTGTACCTTGTTATATGTTTGTTTTGTTTGTATATTTATTTCGAATGTTTTGTTGTACGCCGCCCCGAGTCCTTCGGGAGAGGGCGCGGCTAAGAAATAAATATATTATTATTATTAATAGAGATCCTTCCCACATCCATTTTTGTCACTAGCTATTCTTGTACAGTTTCATATTCTAGTTTAATGTTTGTCAAGCTTCAATAGTTTCAACATGGGTGGAGTTCAACTTCAAGAACTCTACCAGCCAGCATGTTGAAGCCCACCCATTGTAAAGTTGCTGAGGTGGAGAAACATTGCTCTAGTTGACAGTCCAATTGAAACATACCCACATAGCTGTATTGCTCAAATATAAAATATTTATAACTCTGAATCATGTTGATCTGAAACCCAGAATGGTTTTGTAATTTCCCATATCTATTGGTTCAATGGAAGGCTTCTTCTCTGGTAGAGGTCTTCTTTTTGCCTCTTTTGAGGAATAACTATTTGTTAGAGAAGCTCCTTGAAAATGGGATTTTGTCGCACCAAGGAAAGAATGATTTTTCAATAACTATCAATTGTGGAACTTATCACTGAATGTGCAAGTACCATTTCCAGAATTATTTTAATGAAGAAAGAAAATAACCATATGCATGTATTCTTCATGGTATGAAGTTATTACAGATACATTTCTAGAAAAGAATCACAGCAACTTTGATTTGAGCTACTTGAGTTGGCCCATATCTGTTATTTTAACAGACTGACCCTGCATTTTACAGACAGGAAAGACAAGGGGCTAAAGTAATATAAATTTGCAATTCTCCAAATTTTGAACTCTACTGTCAGCTAGTTACTAAAAGGTACAAATTGGTAATGAAATTTAAAAAAAAATCAGCATTAAAAATTCAACAGGAGAGATCTTAAAGAAAAATATATATTTGCACCATATTTGCAAACACAATCATAACACTGACTCAGATGCAAAATCTTATTCTCATTCATCTGGGTGAGGAATTTTAAGTAATTTATTTTAATTCCTTTTAAGATAGAAGATTTACGAAGGTTTTTTGGTGGTCTTGTTGAGGGCTGGGTGATGATATTAAGTCCTTGTTCTCAGTATTTCTAAGCCAGCGGAAATAAATATGAGGATGAATCATTTTTGAATGTTCTTGAGGAATTGGTGAGACAGAAAAGAAGCTACGAGTATAGCCCTGTATAAATCCTACCCATCCCCTTATGATCCCAGACAGCCAACCAATCAAATTTCAGTAGACTGCTTCTGGGAAGGGAAGAGAGAAAGTGAGAGGCAGAAAATTACTGCATTTCTATTTTCGGTCTCTATGAAAATGCCAAAGGCCTTTCTTCCAGTGAAGGAGCTTGAGATGGGAGGAGCATCTCTATGTTTTAAAATAATATAAGAAGTATGAGGTTAATTGACGCTTTTGATGACAATATGCCAAAACCATGTTAGTTGAATATAGTTTACAAATACAGTGAAGTGAAGAATAGTTTTGAAAGTATTTGCTTCTCATGCATATTTTTATGAATGGGTTCTCACATGGCTGTTTATCCATGTTTTGCTGCTTAAAGCCACAATTGGCTGAGTCCATACAACAAGCTAAGTTTAAACCATGATAACCACATGTTAGTACAATGTATGAATCTTGTGTAGTAGCCATTATTGAAGTCCAAAAAAAAATGGTGGCTTGCTCTGACAAAGGAAAAAAAGGATTATGACTGGAAGGTTTTATTCTCACTAGTATAGAGAGTAAGGAAAAAGCTCATGAATTGGCTTAATTCTCCATTCTTCTTCAATAGTTTTTTTAACAGCTGAATTCATAGTATTCATTAAGATGCTAGCATTTCTTTGAGTTTGCACTTATCCTGGAAACTAAATTGCTAATATTTTGTTAAGTTTAAATCGCCAAACCTATATCAAAAGAATATGTTCCATAAATTCCATACAGCCAGTTTGATCTAGGGCTAATTCAAAGATCTTGTCTGTTCTGAATTCTATGTTTTAGGGTGGACTAGCTGAAAATCAGCTGCTTAGCATCCCACCATAAAATAAACAGTAGAGTGGTGAAACATGTACGTTTCTGTGCAGAATTTCCCAGATGGCATCATTTGGAGGGTTGAAAATTGTTGCCAGTCAGACTTAGTAAAACTAGACTATATGGATCAATGGACTGATTCATTTAAAGGCTTCTTCCAACATCTCTAAGCATACCAATGAACAGAAAAAGTTCTGTGACATTAATGTGTTTACAAAGCTGTCAGATTGAATTCTTACACTACCCAATTGACACTGTTTGAGATGTAACATCTAACCACCCTGCCCCCACGCCACTCAACAGCAACCTAATTGCCAAATCACTCAGGCACACATAGGAAATACAGAATGTGTACTTCTATTTCTAAATGGAAATCCTTTTTCTGTTTTTGTAGTCAAGAGCATCAGGTGATCTTTGAGGGTTTTTAATGTGTATACTGCAACTGAAATGATTTTCTACCCTGTCAAGATTTGGGGTTAATATATACATATTTCTTCTCAGCATACATCTGTGATTGTCTCGCAAGAGAGGGAATAACAGCAATAACGTGCAATGAGCTTTTTATTTATATGGATGGAAATTTAATGCTTCATAAATATTTATTTGGTTCTTAATGCTTATGGAAATGCAATACAGAACATAGAGGAAATACGTATCTCAGAAATCCAAAAAGAATTGAGCTAACAAGCTTTAAAGTAACCGCTACAATGACAGCAGCAGTACCCATGAGGCTGTATGGTTCAATGAGAAAAGTTTGTTTTGTTTTGTTTTATTTTTGGCAAAGGGTAGCTGGCTCATAGATGCATGAATTTCACAATGAGTTTTTACATCTGCAAAAAAAAAAAAAACCCACTGTTATGTTCTCATCAAAACAATTTAAAGGTCAAGTTAAGCCCGTAATCTTATTAATTAGAAGAGCAACTTTCATGAAATCTACAAATAACTTTTCCTTAATAGTCACAGCTGTTCTATTCAAGAGGAGAGTCATAGATAAAACAGCTTCCAACTATCCCAAATTGCCCTCTGTTGCAACAACCCGTCCAATTTGTTTTCATAGGTAGAGTTTACATCCAGAAAGTTACCTCCTTCTTTAACAGACCTCTGAAGGCTGAGTTAGTAACATTTGAAACTGTATTTGACAAAACCCATGGATGTAATCCATATCTAAAGTAAATAACATTCTCCCCTTGTTTCACTGCACAACTTTTAATACTTGTTATACAATCTTTTAATAAGGTCTTTATCATGGTTTAGTTCCATTAGTTATACAGAGGCTGGTCGAGAATTAATGAAGTCTGCCAACTAAGTGTAGCTTCTGTTTTAAATGTTTTCTGCCCCCAGTGTAACTACTACGCTGTTTCATGCAATGGCTGGTCCTAAATTTTAAAGACTGAAAACTGGGACAAATGTTTATGTCTTGATTTACGGTTTGCTTTGCTAACCTCATCAGTGGGCAATCTAGCTCCGCTAATGTGTGAAATTGTTTTCTACATTCCAGCACAGTGAAAGTTAATCGCTTTCAACCACAAAAATGAAACTGTCACTAATCGGGCTCTGGACTCAGGGAGAGCATTCATCTGTAGCCAATACTCTCCTTGATGAGACTCCTGTCCATCATAGTTTCTTGCTGGCTCTTCATATATCCCTACATTCATGAAGATGCACAAAGAAGCTTTCTGAGCTCTGTGTTGCTTCTAAAGACCTGGGAAAAGAGATTTGCATCATTAGGATCTCACTAAAAGGAGAAGGGGGGGGGGGGCAGAGAGAAAGGAAGGAGACTTAAACACCCAAAATGACATTGTTAACAATAGAAGGAATTCTGAAAGAAGCAGCTTAGTAATTGAAGGGTTAGCAGAGAGCTAAAGGGGCTAATATAACTGGAATGAGCAGAGTGCTACTCTACTGTGCAACACCTGTTAAGCCTGGCCAGCTGATCTAGAGAAAGATGACACCTGGTACTCCTAAAGTGGATTGTGCAGTTTCTCTACTGCTAAAAGCTTATGGCATGAGTCCCCAGCACCTGGGCCACAGACCAGTTGCAGTTTGTGGCCTGTTAAGAACTGGGCCGTGTAAGCAGCCGGCAAGTGAATGAAGCTTCATCTACACATGCAAAGGATCTAGGTAGGGTGTGACAAACACCTGCCACCCAGATCTGTGGAAAAATGGTTTTCCATGAAACCAGTTACCAGAAAGGTTGGCCTGTGGGCTCCTGAGAGAAAGGAAGTCTGTAAAATGTTTGAGAATGAGGTCTGGGAGAAGATTCATCAAAGAGGAAATGAACTGGAGGACAAATTGGTAACCAATGCATACTGCAGATGTGGCAGAAGATAGATGGAAGAAGGGGCTTAGCTTTCTGAGGGACAAAGTGAAACCTAAGCCAGCTGTTAATATATCTGACTGAAAAAGATAGGTAGCTCACCACTAAGTTCTGTTAAACCTTTTTCTTAAATCTAGAGTGAGGTAGCTATGGTATTTAGTATCATAATTAATGAGGAGAGTTCATTGTGAAAGAGTGACAAACATGGGAATCTCTGACTTTATGGGAATCTTTGTGAATCTTTCAGTCAAGTCCTTTGAATCAGTGTAAGTGATTCATTTTTCTTCCTAAAATTCTACACCAGTGGTTCTCAATCTTTTCTTCACCATGGATCCTTTTAAATACAATTTGTGGCCACGGTCCATGGACACCAACACTTAACTCAAGATTTAAATCATAACATTTCTTCAGGCCTTCGTGGAACCCCTGTGATGTCGTTGCAGCCTCCCCCCTCCACAGGGATACAGAGACCACGGGTTGAGAACCCCCATTCTACAACACAACAAATCAAAAAGGTGAAATATATTTACTACATTTGTTAAGCACTCCAGTTTTACAGCTCTGAGTATAGCCACTCAAATCTATGAAATCTGGGGGTGTACAACAAGTGAAACCTAAAATATTGTAACACATGAAGAAAATAAGAGACAAAAATTTCAGAAAATTATACATTCATAACAGCACACCTCTGTGCCAATCAGTTGAGTCACAGCTTTTTGAAATGGGAAGATTTTTTGTGATCTTTCTCAATACAAGAAGGAAGATGCCATCTAGGGTAACATATTTCATTATTTGAGGCCGCTACACAGAAGGCCCACTGCCTCATCCCAACCCCATACCTTTCCTTGGACAGAGAAATAACTCTAAGCAAGCCTTTATTTTTACCTTTGAAAATGGCCTCTTTTTATAGATTTCCAAGAAGTCTCTCTTTTTTTCCCTCTTTCAAAGAAGCCAGAAAGAAGGTACCTTATTTTATATCAATGCAGAATTCATAAATAAAGTACATTTTCTTTGCTTCTTTGCAACATTGCTATATTTGTGATGATTTTTTTCTACTTTATAGGGTTGAACTGCTATGGGTGCACTAAAAAAAAGAATTCATAAAAATGTTTATCACTTGAGTTTTTCATTAATTCCTATGATATTTGTACAACATCTCTGTTAATATTATTTTGAGAATATTCATATTCTTCTTTCAACATTTAAATTGTTCAATGACCTAAATTAATAAAATCTGTCTCTGAAAATCATAGTCTATCACGACAAATCTAGGCAAAATTCATGTAGATGATTGTAAAGGGTCATTACTTCTCCCAAGAAAACACCTTTCAAAAGTTTAAATATGGTGTATAAACTTTCTATGATGCAGTCATTCTAGTATATATCTTCTTCATGAGCTCATTCAACATGCTCCTTTTCTATTTTGTTTAGACAATTAATTCACTTTTTAATTATGTCTCCCCTGACATTCATGGACCAGGAGAACAAACCCTCAGAGTCTGACAGAATTTCTGATTCTCTTTGTAGAGTTTTCACAGATAACAGGTTGCTATTTATGTTTTATTTTAAGGTATAGTGCATTCTATTCTCTTTTAGAAGAGAATTCTCTGTGCCTCTTCTCATATGGTTAAAACTTAATAATGAGGAAAACAAAAACTGCAGTGTCTATGGAGTATTAAACATGTAGCATGCTGTTTTCTCCTGAAAATAAACTGAGCCTCTTGAGACTGAAATATGGTTAATCCTGGAAGTCCTTCGTTCTGAAAATTGGATTCACCCAAGCATCAACATGATAATAATGCAGCAAAGATCATGTGAACTGCCACTCTGACAGCACAGTACCAGGTTTGACGCTAAACAAGGCACTCAGCTTTTACACTTGAAGATTACTTATGAATTACTTATAAATGCTTATGTAGTATTTCTTATTTACCTCACACAGTTTTGGGAGAGGAAGTAGAATGTGGGAAATGTGGGAAAGATGAAGGAGGAGAGAATTAAACACCTTCTGCTAAAACAGCAGAAAACAGTACATTGGAGGAGGCTACAATCATGGATATTCCACCTTGCCTATTGTTAGTCCTACAATATGTTAAATTTGAAAGCCATTTGTTTCTCAGCCTGTGGTGGCTTCCCACAGTGACTTGGTTTTAACACCAAGCTGGAAAAAGAGACAAAGCTGGTGGGAATGGCCATAATGAAAATTATAATCCCATGCTCTCATCAGGAAAAAATATGCTGAAGAAGTTAATTTCTAATGTCCTTCCTCTCCTATCTCAAAGAAAAGTCTCCTTCCTATTTTTTTAAAATCTCCACAAGTAAGAAAGTATGGAAATAACCAAATGTTTTTCAAGAAATTGTGGAAAAGCTCAGGGGAAAATTACCCTAGAGCAGGACTGTCAAAATCATGGCCCGCAGGTCAGATGCATCACACGCTGGCCACGCCCAGCTTAGCAAAGGGGAAATAAAGTCACAATATGTCACATGACGAGATGAGTTTGACTAATTCTAATAATATGGTAAAGTACAGAATATCTCTGCTTCTTAACTAAAGGAGCAAAGTGTTGCTTAACTATTGCTGAGAAGAACTTAATTATGGCCTGTGTATTGCAATGCAAATTTGAACAACTGTTTTGGACATGCCATAGACTAGAACCTAATTTATGGATAGTCTAATATGTCCTTTGAATATTTTGTCATTATAAACTAAGGCATTGATAGAGGTTCTCTCTCTCTTTGAGTCAAATTTTAATGGAATGTTCCCGAGCAGAGACATACTATTATCTGCTTATTTGAAAGCATGCTAATATTTCTCATTTATTCTTTGAGACTTAATAGTAAAATGAAGAATAATGGCATACTTTCATACTTTGGATTCATTAATCCATACTGGCTACTCTGATTTATTATGTATAGCAAAAAGAAAAGCAATTTCTTTCTATATGTATATATTTGGGGTGCATATCTTTTTCCCTTTTTTACAAGGACAGGCATATCGTTGTGATATAGTGAGATTGTAAGATGGGCTGGAGGCAAAAATTTCAATTCTATCTCTGTATTTCAGAGACCGGAATTTTTAAAACTAAAAACCAGATGAAAATATCACCAAGTCTTAAATTCCATATTAAGTATTCTGATTTGGGTTAAAATCAATAGATGTAATGTGAGCCTTAATGTATACCCGGCTTGCTTTCACTCAAATGCAACATGGGTGTTGTTTTTCTTTAGTCGGCTCCTTTGTTCCTTTCACCTTCTCTTTCATTGAAAAGAATCAACACTGCAGGGAACTTAAGTTGTTGATGATTTTGAAAAATATTCACTCTTGAAAGAGCAATCGAATGCTCGGAAATTGTTGCAAAGTATTTGGAATAAACTAGTTCTTGCTGCACTAAAACTTTTGTGGGAAAATCTTGACACTCAAATAACATCTCAAAGCTGTGGTGGCAGAAGTTCCTGCATAATTTAAAATAACAATGGATCTTTAATCAGATGAAAACAAAGAGAATAAAAGCTGTACAGGCCTTATGAGGGCAGTATTGAAGAACTTTAATTTTCTTCCTTTTTTTTCTTATAAATTCTCTACGTGACCTAATAATTTATCTTGTACAAAATGGGCATAATTAGTGCTTTGGCTATTTCAGAACATTATTTTACTTAAATTAGTTCTAAGGGCCTTTTATGGTATATTTCATTTTCTACTGGAAGAGGAGTTAGCTGCATTAGGTAACCAAACTGAATTGTTTGGTTTAATACAACTATTTCACAATTGCAACAGGTGTCCTTGTTGCCATTTAATGATGGGATATAAATACAATCATAGGGGGAATTTTCAAGAACACACACACATCACAGTATTTCTTTTCAGGGTAAATAATATCATGTGAAGCTAAGGAAAAAAACCTAAAGAATAATAAGCAACAGGAATTAAAGTAGGAGATTAGGGGGTAGGGAATTAACTAAATCCAGTTTGCTTCAAAATCACTGTAAGGGTAAAGGTCAGGGAGTGGATTTTACTTTGCTAGTCATAGCCAACTATGAGGAGCAGTGCTCATCTCCCTTTCAAGGCTATTGAGCCAACTCTGTCTGAAGGCATTTCTGCGGTCATGTGGCCAGCATGGCATCACAGAACACTTATTATTCCCTACTGAAGTGGTACATATTTTTCTACTTGTGTTTACATACTTTCAAACTGCTAGATTGGCAGTAGCTGGGGCAAGGATGGGAGCTCACCCAGTAACGTGGTGCTTAGGACTCTAACCTGAGCTGTCAATTTTCCAGCCTAGGGATCATTCACTTTTATATTTAAAGCAAACTGGGAAGAGGTATTTAGCTTACTTAGGCAAAAATTCATTCCCCATAACAAATCGCATACTACCATATCCATTATTTTTCTACAATATTTGCAAGACTTTAAATTTGCCGCCTCCCATTTTCCCATTTAAAATAAATATTCTATCAACATACACAATGTCACCTACTTGCCCTAAATTGTCATTATTATTTATAACATCTATTCATATACTGTATTTTCTCTGCCCATCACCATTATATTGACTTTAATATATTAATTTTCATATTCCAACATCTTATATACAGGACAGAATTCTGTATTTTCAGTTTAAATGCTTTCCCAATTTGCCATTATCCTACATCCATTTATAAGTGGCCAAAAGATTTACATGTAGATATGAGTACTGAATACTGATCTGAGTATTGAATAAAATTCAGGCTGTTGTTTGAAAAAAAAACAACCCACTTCAATTTGAACTGGATCTGTTGTGATTCAGAGGTTTCCCTGAAGTCAATAATATGCCTCCTATTGACTAATATGAGAGAAATATTAATGGCTGGTTTTTCTTTTTCTTTTTCCACACTAGACAATTATGAGGGGATTAAGAGTGCCTAATTATAAATTCACTGGAGCGTCAGAAGCATCAAAATAGTAAATTAAAAATATGTGGGTTTCATATCTGTAATATACAATCAGTAAACATTTGTATGTACATATTGTTCTAAATTTACAATTTATTTTCTAGACACATGTTCTCTTTCTTTTTCTTTTTAAAATCACAGCCCAATTATATATCCATCAAATCCTAAATTCCTCCACCTTATCTATTATTTTTTGTTTATTCAAAGCACCCCCTTTGGGGGAGGGGAGGGAGGCAGAATAAACCTTTTAAACCTACTATTTTCCATTCATGTCTACGCATTGTTCTTTCAGAAACTACCGTTAGAAATACAGATATAGGCTGGTTCTGACATAGTCTTTCCTGCATGCCATCCAACTGGAGATGCTAGTATTTAAGTAATTTTACAGCCTCGGCAGCCCTAATACATTTCCAAGACATTGTCGAACACTCTGAAAGACATGTTCAGCAGCCAAGATACCCTTAGGCAGGATGGTCTCCATATATCAGTTGGCAATTGCCTTATTTTCTCTGCCATTATGCTAGCAAGATGAAATGGCTGACCTGAATTTTGTGCTGTTTATCACAAATCTAGTAATAGACCTGTGAGGAACGGAGGCAGGTATCAAGAGATTTGAAAAGTGGGGAAGAATTTCCCTACTATGATCCCTACACCTTGTCTTATGAGCCGATTTGCCAAATATCGACTTCCTATGGCTTTTAACAAACAACTATTCTGGATGGCACTTTTTAATCTCAAACCCTCGAGCTCTGACTGAGTGATAAACATTTGTAACTCACTCCAGTGGCAACAACAAATGTTAGTGCCATACACTTATAGCGAACCACAGAATGGTCTTATTCTCCTCAGGAGAGAAAAAAGAAGTCTGCATTTTCTAACAGAATAGAGTTCATTTGAGGACATCTGCAATTTTTCTTTCTTTCAGAGAACTTATGTCTCTTTCCACTCCAACAGTACAGCAATTCTGAACTGCAAAGTGGAACATAAAAAGGGAAAGGAAAATACAACGTTGCACAAAAAATAAGAAGGGTATATTTACTGCTCAGGATGGGCAGCACTTAAAGATGAAAGTGAGATGAAAAAACAAGGTCACCCTGAGACTAATAGATGACTTGTATACAACCATACTGAAATCTATAAATGTAAATGTAATAACTTAACAAATGAATAATTTCACAGCAGCTGAAATAATTGGGATCTTGATTTATAAAGAGGAAAAACCCTGCTTATTAGCGCTTTGTAGATGTTTTTTCACCCAGGTGTGTTATTAGCCTGCCTGCCTGCCTGCCTGCCTGCCTGCCTTCCTCCCTCCCTCCCTCCCTCCCTCCCTCACTCGCTCACTTCCTTTTTCATTTATATAGACACCCATCTCACCTTAGAGAGGTGCCTTCCAGAGGGGGGGAAAAAACCATGCACACTTGTGATTTGTTTGCCACTGTTTTGAGTTGATATTTTTTTCTACTGGCAACTTGGTCAATCTATAAAGCCAGAATAAATACAGCACTCATGCTACAGTGATTATTGTGGTAGAAAAATGTGTTGGTGAGCTATTTCAACTGCTATTAAGATTTTACTGCTCATGTAAGAGCCTATTTACGGACCTACCTTGTGGCATTGAGAGCGGCCAAACGTAGATATTTTGCCGCTCTTATTGCGTCCGCTGATAACCGCCCTGCCACCCTGTTTAGGGTGACCCGCTCCCTCTTATCGCAGAGGACGCGGGGGGCGCCCTTGCAGGGCAGAGCAGAGGAGTTTGGGGAATATCTGCAGGACAAAGTCGCTCAGATCCGGAGCGGATGGGCCCCCTTCAGTGGACCGGACGGGCCGTCATCAGTGAGTCTTGTGAGACCATTCTGGGAGGAGTTTGATTCTGTTACCCTGAGGATTTGGACAGGTTGCGTGGACGGCTGCGACCCACCACATGTTTAATGGACCCGTGTCCCTCCTGGTTGGTACTGGCATCTTGGGAGGTGACTCGAGGCTGGCTTCTGGGCCTGGTGAATGCCTCATTGGGTGAGGGATCCTTACCAACTGCCTTGAAGGAGGCGGTGGTGAGGCCCTTACTTAAGAGGCCTTCACTCGACCCAACGGAGCTAGCTAATTATCGTCCAGTCTCCAACCTTCCCTTTCTAGCGAAGGTTGTTGAGAATGTGGTGGCGCAGCAGTTTCCACGACACCTTGACAAATCCGATTATCTAGACTCACGCCAGTCCGGCTTCCGACCCGGGCACAGCACGGAGACAGCCTTGGTCGCGTTGGTAGATGATCTCTGGAGGGCCAAAGATAGAGGTTGTTCCTCTATCCTGGTCCTATTAGACCTCTCGGCGGCTTTTGATACCATCGACCATGGTATCCTATTGCGCCGGTTGGAGGGGATGGGAGTCGGAGGTACCGTTTTGCGGTGGTTCGGCTCCTACCTCTCCGACCGGAAGCAATGTGTGTTGACAGGGGGGCAGAGGTCGACCCTGAGGCCACTCACTTGTGGGGTGCCACAGGGGTCGGTCCTCTCGCCTCTCCTGTTCAACACATATGTGAAGCCGCTGGGTGAGATCATCCGTGGTTTTGGGGTTGAGTACCATCTGTACGCTGATGATACTCAGCTGTACATTTCAACCCCAAACCACCCCAACGAGGCTGTCGAAGTGATGTCCCGGTGTTTGGAAGCCATCGGGGTCTGGATGGGGGACAACAGACTCAAACTCAACCCCTCCAAGACTGAGTGGCTGTGGCTACCGGCACCTCGGTTCAGCCAGCTGATTCCATCGCTGGCCATAGGGGGTGAACAATTGCCCCCTGTGGAATGGGCGCGCAATTTGGGCGTCCTCCTTGATGCCCGGCTGTCAATGGATGACCATGTGGCAGCCGTGGCAAGGGGGGCGTTCCACCAGGTTCGCCTGGTGTGCCAATTGCGCCCCCTACTGGACCGGGATGCCCTGCGCACGGTCACTCATGCGCTGGTGACGTCCCGCCTGGACTACTGCAACGCTCTCTACATGGGGCTGCCCTTGGGACGCGCCCGGAGACTGCAGTTAGTTCAGAACGCAGCCGCGCGGGCTGTGATGGGGAGTACTAGGTACTCCCACGTAACACCTCTCCTGCGCGAGCTGCAATGGCTACCTGTGGCTTTTCGGGTGCGTTTCAAGGTCCTGATTACCATCTTTAAAGCGCTCCATGGCATAGGACCTAGTTACTTGCGGAATCGCATCCTCCCACACACATCCCTGCGGCCAATTCGCTCACACAGGGAGGGCTTCTCCTGGTGCCGTCCACTAGGCAATGCCAGCGGGCGACACCTAGGAGTAGGGCCTTCTCTGTGATGGGCCCAACCCTCTGGAATGACCTCCCCCCCGACATCAGAACCACCACTGACTTCCGCTCCTTCCGCCAAAAATTGAAGACTCACCTGTTCCGATTAGCGGGCCTGGCATAATTACAACTGTTACCTCCTGGTAGACGTATTATTAACTCTATTTTAACCTCCTCCATATTTAACTGTACATATTTAATTCTTCTATTTATTGTATTTTGATGTATTCTTTGCATGGACTGTACACCGCCCCAAGTCCCTTTTGGGAGAGGGGGCGGTCTAGAAGCACAGTAAATAAATAAATAAATAAATAAATAAATAAATAAATAAATAAATAAATAAATAAATAAATAAATAAATAAATAAATAAATAAATAAATAAATAAATAAATAAATAAATAAATAAATAAATAAATAAATAAATAAATAAATAAATAAATGTTTTACAGCAGAGGGTGGAGGGTATAACTTTTCCCAAGTGACTGAGGTACAATTTCCAACAACTCATTCCTGGCCTTGCTAGCTGAGACTTCTGAAAATTGTGCTACCATCACTTTCCAGTGTAGGATGGATGGATGGTTATATATTTGTAAAAGCTAAACAGAAAAATGGATGGGAAATCTCTGGGGGAAAATGTCAGCCCCACTGGATGGACCAAACCAAGAAACCAACTCTGCAGGAAGGCTTAAAGTACTTGTTTTTAAAGTGGCTATAATAGCTCAATGTTATAAGTCTGTATTGCACCTCTTTCTTATAGCCTAGTGAATTAGGGAGATGCCAACCCATTATCACTGGGTGGTTTCTCTTTCAGTGGGCCTGGTCCATTGTCCCTCCGCAGGTGACATTAAGTAGCAACTAAAATCATTTCAGTAAACAGCAACAAGAATCCTTACTTCTTTGATAGCTATAAACTTAAGTCAGATGTGTCCAGCCTAAAACTCAACTTTGAAGGTAACAAAAGGACAAAATTACAAAAGGCACAGAGAGTAATCATATCAAATTGCATTAAATTAAATATGAATTACATTTAAATTAAATAAATTTAATCCTAGTTGTTTCCATACATTACTTGGTCCTGGCTGCATATATTCTTTGGAGTATGGATCCTGGCACACCACTTAAAGGCCAGATGAAACCCATACTTATTTCTACTAAGACCAAAAAAAGGACCACTCTGACTTAAATCTACCAGCATGAAATAAAAGTAGTACAGTACAGGTAGTCCTAGGCTCACCACATTTCATTTATGGACTGTTCAAAGTTAAAATAACACTGAAAAAAGGTGACTTATGAATATTTTTCACACTTATGACCATTGTAGCATTTCCATGGTCATGTGATCGAAATTCAAATGCTTGGCAACTGACTTGTATTTATGACAGTTGTGGTGTTCCAGGGTCCCATGATCACCTTTTGCAATCTTCTGACAAGCAAAGTCAATGGGGAAGCCAGATTCATTTTACAAAATGGGTCAAAACCCACGTCTCATTAGGAACAGAAATGCAGAGCTCGATTGTGGTTGTAAGTCAAGAATCTACCAAAACTTTGAGCTAGGGAATCAGATTATGAATTTGTATGGTTGCTAAAATCAAATTTAATGTTTCCAAAGTTCAGGCTAACAATCTTTATTCTCTCCCATTGTAACACTCTTCCTGAAGCGTCAGTTCATGGGGCTCTTAGAGAGATGGTATGAAGAGAAAGATCTGCTTTGCTAGTCTGCTCTCTTTCTAAAGCAACTGGCTTTGCTCTGTGCCATCAAAAATGGACATTTCTTCTCTGTTCACAGAGAATTAGGACAATTCCATGCCACAATTTAAGTGACTTGTCTCCTTTGCTATTCCTATGCGTTTCTTAAGTCAATTTCAGAACTAGTTCATTTTAGGAGGGTAAAATGGAACCAGCCTGGTGCTAAGACTACAACTACTACAATACCTTATTGATTAGTCTTCTGCTTCTTGACCTTCCCATCCATGCTTCTTCCTCATTAGTCTTGTCCTTGCTTTTTCAGATGTTTGCATACATGGATGCATTCCCCCCCCCCCCCCATTATCTCTCTTGGCACCAAGAAAGATTTAATCTTTGTTTTCCTCATGGAAACATCACAGTTCCAATGCTACAATAATCAAAATTCAATAATCAAATAATCAAACCAAAGGGAACATATTTCACTGATGATGTTGCCTAGTTTAGTAATGAAATGTATACAAGAAGACAACCAAAGTCAGAGAGTACCACAGATTGTTCTCTTGTTTCAAGGTTCATCTCAAGGAGCTTTTAAATGAGGAAGAAATTTTCAGCTTTATAGGAATAAAACAACAATGTGTCTGCATTGCAACTTAAAAGTGTTTACTAAAATGAAGGCAACATTTATAGTATTGTGGGCAGGTAACTGAAAAGTAAGAGGAATGTACAGCACTTTATTCAATCTATGAATAAATGGGTGATGTAAGGATTGAGTGATTATGAGTTTAGAACAAGGATTCTAAACTCATAATCAAGACTTAAGGATTTTTTGCTGGGTCAACCATGGTTATTGCTAGTTGCGAAGTTGTGTCCAACCCATCGCAACCCCATGGACAACATTCCTCCAGACCTTCCTGTCCTCTTCCATCCTCTGGAGTCCCTTTAAGCTCATACCTACTGCTTCAGTGACTCCATCCAGCCACCTCATTTTCTGTCGTCCCATACTTCTTTTGCCCTCAATCTTTCGCAGCAGTGGCTCAACCATAACATTATTAAAAAAATATAGAGGAGAGAGCAGCCTAGTGTGAAATGGTTGCACTAGAGGGGAGAGAGTGTACCAGGCAGTGCAGCCATTGTAGATGGAATTGCTGCTGGAATATAATGAAATGTTGGAGACCAACAATTCTGAAGGTCTTAAGATGGATGGGACCAAAACAAAACAGTATGAATTGGAGCTAGAAAACACAAGAATGTGATGCATTTGCAATGTGCTAGGAATGTCATCCACTCCTGCCCTCAGAAGTTAGTGAGTGGCCTGTCCTGAGGATGGCCATGCAGAAAGTGCATGTTTGCTCTAAGAAAGCATAGCTTTCCATGCTCATGAAAGGCAGAATGCATTTGCTAATTGATGTTCATTGCCCAATGAAACTGACTGCTCCTTTTGCAGTACAGAGTGTTATGAAGCGAGGAAGTTATTTATTCATGAAGGAGGATTGCTCTGTGCAGTCTCTTATGATGGTTGCATGGGGTAGTGTGCAATAATGTGTGGGAAAAGATTTTCTTAGCCCTTTGCAGGTCTGAAGGAACACACTTGCAAAATTCTCCATGTCTTGTTTCAAAGACTCTGCATTCTCAGATAAAGTACAACTTTGAAGTTCAGGGTTAGTTATAGTTACTCATGAGTCAGCTCCCCAGCTCTTTATCTTCAAGGGACTTTTCCACAATTCTGTCCCTAAATATTAGGAATCAGCCATTGATAGGCTTATTGTCAACCTAAGCAATAGCAATAGCACTTAGACTTATATACTGCTTTACAGTGCTTTTACAGCCCTCTCTAAGTGGTTTACAGACTCAGTCTGTTGCCCCCAACCATCTGGGTCCTCATTTTATCCACCTCAGAAGGATGGAAGGCTGAGTCAACTTTGAGATGGTGAGATTTGATCTGCCAAATTGCAGTCAGCCAGCAGTCAGCAGAAGTAGTCTGCAGTACTACATTCTAACCACTGTGCCATCGTGGCTAAGGCACAAATGGCAGCTTTTCGGTCCAGTGATCAACACTTCATTGATGGAGAGGATGAGATAATTAATGAAGCAGCGATGACTACCCATTCTTTTAGTGTACAATGATCTAGTAGCAATGTGCCAAGTAAATATAATGAATACTCATGAGCCAACTTAAAACTTCTGGAAAGTGTGTTTTAAATTTGTAAGTTGCATTTTTATCTTTCTTATTTATTCACCATTTTTCTTAATTTTTTTTCTCTAAAAATTGCATTGTCTTTTAATCTTGTTAAACATTTGTTAATAAAAATAATCACAATTCATTTATGATTAAAGCTATTTTTTATTGCTTTTGTTGCTGCTGCTGTTGGTTGGCCGCTCATTCTGTAAATGACAAAAGCTACATAAATGCAAAGGTCACCTAAACATTTTAACTTGGTTAACTTAACCCTGAATGATCTGAAGATCAGATTATCGAAGGAACAAAGGCAAGGACTGATACTTATTTTTTTTCATAATGGAGAAACCTAAAAGAGGACACAAAAAACTTGAGAATGGTATCTTGAAACTGACTGAATGAGAAACAAGAGCAACTACAATAGCAGAATAACTTCATATATATGCTAATTGGGTCTGTCTGAGAGTGACTGCCCAGACAAGAAAACATACACTTGTAGTGGATAATGAAAAGAAAACAACTATTCAATGTGCCATGGCAATGAAGACAGAAATGTCCATTCTATGGTTTATAAGAAAAAGTAGTGAGAGCTTCCAGTGTCATAATGTGTTTACACAAATCACAGTGAATACAATCACATTGAGTACATTATAGTTCAATCACCCCATCTCTTCGTAGCAACGGGTTAAGATACAGAGCAAATAAACTAAGGAAAAGTTAAACTGTTTGGGTTCTTTTTAGGTTAGAATAATAATTGTAACTCTATTCAGGCTTATTTCAAGAAGTAAGTCCTATTAAATTCAGAACCCCCATCCCAATAAATTTCCCCATGTTTTTAGTGTGGTCAAGATAAGATGCTCTTTTCTAAACATGAATTATGTGGAAAAATAGATTGACTTATTGTCCTTTTACATAAGACTAAAAGCCCAGGATCACTGGGTTTCAAATGTCAATACGATATGTCAATCTAAATATCAGACTGACTGATTATTTGAGGTATGGATATGGATGAACTCTCTTTCATCCTCATTGATTCAAGTCTTGAGGGGAACATGAAATGAACCTAAACTTTGTATATGGCTTTTCCCAAAGTATCATTTAATATTTTGAACTGTGCAGATAAATTGATATTTTTCACAGAAGGCAGTATGTGAAAGTTAGTTAAAATGATATCTATTTTACTAGTAAAATCTATTAAAATATATCAAATTTTTGTTTTACCACTCTTGTTACTGGATCATCAACTTTAATGGACAATGGGATTCCTGTTGATTGATCGTCAAATCTAATCTACATAAGGTTAATGAAGTTATTGCCTTCTCCTAGCTTGACTGATAGTAACAATTGGATATGCAAAGATTATCTCTTTTTCTTGAAAGTATTCTTCAGGGACTAGCAGCTCACCCCAGTATTAAACTGCTTCAACAACTGTTATTTTTAGCTACCCATAGTAAACCCAAAGGTGCTTTTTTCAAGAAGCAACTGGACTTTCTGTTTTTTCTTTGAAGATGTTTCGCTTCTCATCCAAAAAACACCTTTTCGACAACCAAGACCTGGATGACTGAGAATCTCTATAGACATCTACTCATAGTAAATTTTTACCATTTTAGGAATTCTTTGACTCTAATATCCAGTAAATAAAAGTGACGTGTGGGCTCAGGGGCTAAGACTTATTTGACTCTTATATCCAGTAAATAAAAGTGACGTGGTGGCTCAGGGGCTAAGACGCTGAGCTTGTTGACCAGAAAAGTCGGCAGTTTGGCAGTTCGAATCCCTAGCACTGCGTAACAGAGTGAGGTCCCATTACTTGTCTCAGCTTCTGCCAACCTAGCAGTTCTAAAGCATATAAAAATGCAAGTAGAAAAATAAGAACCACCTTTGGTAGGAAGGTAACAGTGTTCTATGTTTCTTCAGCATTTAGTCATGCCAGCCACATGACCATGGAGACATCTTCGGACAGCACTGGCTCTTTGGCTTTGAAACGGAGATGAGCACCACCCCCTAGAGTCAGGAATGACTAGCACATATGCGGAAGGGAAACCTTTACCTTATCCAGTAAATAGTATTTCATGTCCAATGGCATGTTTTGTGTAGAACACAGAGAGGGAATAGTATGCACAGACAGGAGGAAGAATCATTATCAAGTCAGATAAGCAAGGCTTGAGCCTGATCCAAGAAACTAGTTTGAGAGAACTTCTTAAACAAGCTCTCCCTAGTTCATAGTGAGGGAGAGGGAAAGCACACTAAGACTTGCTATAATAAAAGCTGTTATAATAAAAGCAGGCCCAGCCTCTATGACATGGTTTCTGAATCTGGCCTAAGTTATAGATTGCCACTTTGTTTGTTCCTATTCACCTGTAACTTGCTCTTCCTAATGAAAAATACGAGATAAGTGCTTTAAATAAATAATAAGCCAATTAAGACCTTGTAAACATGATCTGGTTTTCATGTTTTGCATGTGAAAAGAAGCCTATAGTGGAAATATTTCCCTTCTGGTTATTGTTCGGCTTTTTCAAAGAATATATTGCTTTTATATTTTCAGTATGGTAATAAGATATTTGACAAAACAGAGGTAGAGAACATGAATGCTATTTAAAAATAGGTCTGATAGCATGTTACTAACATGGAAACATTTTATCATGGAAATTTTTGATAAATGGGGAGAGTGCTACTCACTTAACTACTGTTTGCATTTCCAATTTCTGGGATTTGCAGTTAAACTGACCCTTTTCATACATTATCATTCATTATTTCTTTTGTTTTATTCCCTTCCTTGAAGTTTCCTTAATATGTGATCCTAGTTAACTCACTTAGTTATCTTATAATGAGGTTGTCATGGCATAAGTGATGAATTTCACATAGCAACAGTAGTAAGAAAGGGAAAAATATCACTCACATAAAATTCCAGTCATCTAGAAACAAGGGGCTAAAATATACAAATTTATCTCAAAGTATTATTTGAGTTTGTTGGCTTTTCCCCTCCTATCCTCTCAAATAAGTATGTGGAGAGTTGCAGCTTTTTCAAGATCATCACAGATTTTCAGAATTTTATATACATTTTTTTAAAAAACCCAAAAGCTTGCATTGTCATTGTTCCATAAAACTTTCTTTATTATCTTTTCTGTTATTATTTTACTTCTCATGAGCTATAAATGGCTGTCTTGTTCTGCCTACGGAAGCTTTTTGCTTAGAATGGTGTTCAATGTGACTTTAAAGATGTGATGAGGACTATGCATGCAGATGGAGGTGGCTCCACTTAACTTTGGCAGCTATGTATTGAGCTAACATTTAGAGTAGGGGTCCCCAACACCGGTCCTGTGGACTGGTACGGGTCCACGGCAAGCCAGAAACTGTGCCATGCAAATAAGCAAAGCCCCATCCAAGGGATGCAGGCAGTACACAAAACTAAGGTGACCTTCTTTTGTAAGTTCTGTCCTCCCTCGAAAAGTGTCCTCCTATATGTCCTCCTTTTCGATATTTGAAGACTAATCTGTTGCGCGTTATGTGACGTATTTGTATTTGACATGACAATTCGTCAAGACTCAAGAATTTTTATCTAAAGAAATGCTAGATATTAAAATAAACGACAATTGTCTCTTTGAAGAAATTAGAAGACTGAATGTATATTTAAATTCTGAAAAATTAATATAATGGGAAAATCAACTTGTTGAAATTGATAAAAGATGGGTGGATATTTTCAGCCATTTCAAAAATGAACATATTTCATGTGAACATTTATTTATACTTGTTCAATTTACGTTGTGCTGCCCTGGAACTAATGCAGCAGTTGAAAGAGTTTTTTTCAATTGCCAATGATTTTTCGACAAATGAGAAATTGAGATTGAATGTTGATACTCTAGCTGCAGCACTTGCCGTAAAATTCAATATGAAGGATATTTCTTGTTCAGATATTTCCAATATATTGTTAGAAGATGATACATTGACAAAAAATATTAATTCAATGGAAAAGTACTCATTTAAATAATAATTAACAGGCATGTAAGCATAATTACAATATAAAATGTTGCAAATGTTTTTATTATGCATATATCATATTTTAGTGTATTATTGTTGCAATGAATAAAATATTTCTTTTATTTACGATATATTTTTTCCAATTTATTTGTCCTCCTTTTCATTGTAAAAAAGTTGGTCACCTTAGCATTTTGGACAATAGAACGTGTTTTGTCCTCCTTTTCATTGTAAAAAAGTTGGTCACCTTAACAAAACAGCACCTACTGCGGTCTGCAGAAAACTACAGAACCAGTCCCTGGTGCCCAAAAGGTTGAAGGCTGCCAATTTAGAGCATCTCTAGTTGATCAGGAATTAAAACTCTCACTCTCCAAGTCTATTCCCAACCTTTCTGCACCTTCTGCATTGTGTTCTTGAAGGATCAAGTCACATTGCCAGAATCAAAGATGAATCACTGCCTCACAAATGTATGCAGTCCATACAGGGCCTTCAATTTGGATTAAAACTTCTTCTCAGCCTTTTCACTCCTAATACAGTAGTTTTATTTGGGGGTGTTTTTTTTGGGGGGGGGGAAGCCTCCATTAACTTTCATTTGGATTTCTTTTCTCCTTTTTAAACTGATGGAACTGTGGAGGCATTACAAGAGGCAAACACCTATACTGAGAAATATTAAACTTTCCTTTCCTGTGTTCAGTGATCCCGATGTGGATCAAAGCCTGTTTGTTTAGTTCAGTAATATGTTTTATATCCTGCCTTTCTTTGAAAGGTTCAAGAAGCAATATATGTAGCATTATTTTCCTGGGATTCAAAAGCCACTTGTCTGGAATGGTATAGACGTTAAGTATTCAGAGTGAAGCAAGTAGGCTTCACTCAGGTCCACTGTTCTGGCAGGAAAATAAGTTAAGCTTATTGATCGAGCCGTCTGATAGCTCCCTATATAAAGGCAAGTTGTCAGACAGACAAGTTGCTGGATTGTACATAGTTGTTGAATAAAGAGCTGTTTGTTGCTGAAGCCTGAGTCCTGTCTCTTCTGTTCATCCTATCTAAAAAGAGGGTCTCCTGATAGTGCAAGGGATTGGATTAGAGGTCTTCTAATCCAATCCCTTGCACTATCAGTGGTTGGCAAAACTTGGCTTCTTCTAGGAATGACCCCATATAAAGGGTAGGTTCTGGTTTTGTCAGGGTTTGTGGCTCATTATGCAGAAGAAAAATGGTGGCGTAAATTACACAAAGCCACAAAGAAACAAGCTGGCGGAGAAAAAGTGCACATTCAGGTCAGTGCTGATGAGCATTAGTTTGGCATCCATTCATTGATTGTCAAGAGATCGAAAACTGCTCGATTGTGCAGAAACCTTGAGCCCATGTTCAGAGTTGAGTTGCACTGTTGAGTTCTATTTGCAAGACCAGCTCAGAAGTGTAAGATTCCATTAGCACAAAAGACATCAAATATAGACTTTTATAGCTGGCCCTATTAAAGAATTTGACAGCTGGGAAAATAAATGAAGCACAACACAGTGTTAGCCTTGCAACCCCAAAATTGCCCTGATAGCCAGTTTAATGAGGTGCTAAAATGTATTGGCTGGCTACTCATGTCTGCATCAGAGCACCCGGCCACACCTCCAGTCCCCTAGGTGATTCACCAGCATCCTATAATGTTAGTGACAAATCCAGAAGCAATTGGAGTGCCATCAAATCTGCAACGCTCTGATTCAACTTGCTATTCCCCACTTTCAGTTCACGAATCAATGGGGTGATTTGATCAAAGCTTAGTCAAATCAAAGGCTCCCTTTCAAGTGTTCGTAGCTCTGTTACTATATAGTCTATACACAAAGTTGTGCTGTAGGAAATCATTTCCCTCCCTCCCACTTTTGGGTGATGTGGGAGCTTATGCTCTGATTATACATAGATCACTTACTTGGCCTACATAAGCAGTGATGTGTGTAGCTCCCTCTTTATATTATTTATGAAATCTGAAAGTTTCATAGATATACAGCAACATTGGCCCAAACAAAAAAGAATCTTAGTCAAATTGTTTTGTTTATCTTTGAGCTAAAAGGATTTAGTCACTGAATAGAAAAAGCTGTTACCGTACATGTGACTGTCTTTGTCTATGCTTGTAAAGGGAACTAAATAAAAATATGGAATTTAGTATGGGGGGTCTAATCGGATAAAGGAAGCGATACAATAACATACGTGGAAATCATGTGCTGCAATGTTGAATCTATAATATGCAGCTAAAATATTTGATAGTGAAAGAAAGAGGAAAAGACTGTTTCACCATTATGCTTATCCCACCAAAAAGAAACAGAACAAAACTGAACAATGAAACAATTCCAGAATAAATTACTTGCACAATGAGGTTTTGTGAGACTTTGGCTCCCTGTGTATTTTGCCATTTATTCAGACCTTCGTACCATTGGCTGTCTTTATTAACAGGCCTCCCTGTTGCAAGGTTTACATGACTCCCTTTCTCAAAACATTGGAAGACTGTGACACACTGTCAGCCTTGCTTCTGCTGGGCATCTTCACCACTGGGGAGCAGCTTCCTATTGAGGAGTGTACCTTCATCTCACATCCCTGAGAGCTAATTGGAGGCTTTGGGGAATTTGTGCTGCCTTGCTGAAAAAGATCTCTTTCCCCAGCAAGATAGTGCTCTCTGGCATCCTCCCAATCAGCTGGATAGTACCTCCTTATCTTCTGCTGAAAGTAACTTCCAAGTGCACTAATGCTTTCCCAGAAGTGCCAATCAGCAGTTAGTGAAGTGCTGGGGAAGGAGGATGGTTATCTGTACCACAGCTACAATCATTGGGAACAAAATCAGACCCTGCATTCAGCAGAATCAGAAGGTAATCATTTGATACTGGGTGAAATAAAATCAGACTTCTCACTGAAATACCAATAATGAAGCTAAAGATGCATGGCAAGACAGCGATGCTTAGAGAAAAAAAACACGGTATGCCATTAAAAAAAAAAGGGCTTGCAAAAGGCAATGTAGCAAGATACTATCCCAGATGACATAAGCATTACACAATTACACAAAGAAGCATATATTAACAGATAATTCTGTTATCAGATTAGCATTATTTTTGTTACACTATTAAAAGGTTATCTATCATTCATTCATTAATTTTTTCATCCTCTGTGAAGCAGATGGGCAATTTCAAAATTTGATAGACAAACAAACAAACAAATGCTGCCCATCTCACTTTGGAAAGCAACTCTGGGTGGCTTCCAATTAAAATCATAAATGTAAAAAATATTTAAATACATCAAAAAGCCGTGGTGATGCAGTGGTTAGAATGCAGCAGGCTGACTGCCAATTTCCACCAGTTCGGCAGTTCAATCCTCTCTTAAAGTTGACTCAGCCTTCCATCCTTCCGAGTTAGATAAAATGAGGATCCAAATTGTTGGGACCACTACGCTGACTCTGTAAGCCATTTAGAGAGGGCTGTAAAGCACTGTGGAGTGGTATATAAGTCTAGGTGTTATTGCTATTTCTTTGAAATACAAAAGCAAGATAAAAGGCAAGATCAGTAAAGAGCTAGCCCCTTTTCAGTTAATCCATCAACCACCTCCACTACTGAACTCACCCAGGCTAATTGGCAGAGCCAGGTTTGCCCTTTTGGAAGGCCAAAAGGTGGTGGCAGAACATCCCATAGGCATGGCAATATTTCATAGAGTAGAGGCCGTAGAGTAGGGGCCATGGAAAAATAGACTCTCCTTCTAGACCTGCTGACTGAAATTCTTTGAGGTAAGATCTACAGCATGCCCCTTCTGTCAGACTGTTGAGATGGGCTGACCACATTGGAGCGAGATGATTCCTCAGATAATCTGGCTCCATGCTATAAAAGGTTTAGGCCATAATCTAGTTAAAATTATGTCCATTGTGCCATAAAAAGTTGGAAGAGACTGAGTGGTGGAACAACAAACTATTTCAAGCTACATGACAAAAACAGTTTGAATGTTTGGCTCTTTTTTTTTTAACTAGAGAACTCATTTGCAAAGCTTGCTTCAATTCATCCCATTGTACATATTGATTTGCAAAACTGTACTCGTAACAAACAGTCACATCTGGTTTGTGATGCCTAGTTTGTGCAAATGCACACAAGTTCCAGACAGGTTTACAAAGCAGTAAGCCTTGTGGGAAAGCTGGTCAGTTAGAGTTTAGTCCAAAACAGAGCACAGGATCAGAGGTATAAATGTATCCATAGCAGAGGTCGTATTCAGCAGGTTCTGACCAGTTCTGGAGAACCGGTAGAAGAAATTTTGAGTAGTTCGGAGAACCAGTAAATACCACCTCTGACTGGCCCTGCCCCATCTATTCTCTGCCTCCCATGTCCCAGGAAATGGGGATTTTGCAGTAACCTTCCCCGGGAGTGGGGAGAGAATGGAGATTTTACAATATCCTTCCCCTGCCATGCCCATCAAGCTATGCCACGTCCACCAAGCCACACTCACAGAACCAGTAGTAAAAAAATTTGAATTCCACCACTGATCCACAACAAAAATCCAGTAGCCAAGAAAGATGACAATAGTCAAGGAGTCCAAGAACCAAAGTTAGGTGGCAAGCTGGTATCAGGGACATGACAGAGATTTTTTAAATCTTTTTTATCTGCCAAAAACCTGATCACATCCAGCTCTTATATTATTTTCTCCTGAAATAATAATGTCTTTCTTATTGGTTGGTTTCTGGAACAAATTTTACCTGATGTTCTAAATCAGTCCCTTTTTTGCAAATAAAAACTAGATAGTGGCAGATTTCTCCTGCTGTAACTAAGTAAAAATGTCATCTTTGAACTAAGAGTCTGAATCAATAAGGCTGATAAATATGTTTTTCAAAAATTTCTGTGGTCTACTTTTAACTACATTTCTCTATGTAATATTTCTTCCAGTGGTGGAAGATTTATTTTTAAAAAAATTAAAAATCCAATTTAACTATTATTGACTTTTCTCCTAGACCATATAGTGAAGGAGTTTCAAGTATATCAATTAAATTACCAATGCAATTCACAGACTGACAGTTTCCGTCATTGTAAATAAGAAAAAATGAATAGCAAGAGAAGTTGTTTTCCAACTGTTTTTATAAATGATGGATATTTTGTTAACAGGTGTCACAGTCACAGAGAACCAGAGTTAGTGGGAAGGGAGTGATTGTTTGTTTGAAAGTTTAATAAATAAATGAACAGAAAGTTGAAGAGTCAGCTTTTTCTCCTGTATGGTTGGCTTTTTAAGAGAAGGGATGGGATAGGCATGATCAAGAGACAAAGAATAATGACAAACCTGAGTTGATGTTTTAATATACTTAAATATACTTTTAAATATACTTTTAATATACTTATACCTGCAAGTAGTGTCTACTGTAAAATCTCTTCAAAATATGAAAATGATATGGATACTTGAAATAATTAATTCATTCTGTAGAACAAGATACTTAGAATTGATTGTATGCCAAGGCTTTACATATGCTTTTAAATAATTCAAAATAATTATTGTAAATCCTCTTCAGATTTACAATATATGCATGAGAAAAATGGTAACAGGAGCACGCTGTTGGCTCATTGAAGTACAGTGATTTAAAATGGGTCATCTGGATTAAAGTGTTTTATATCTACTTGCAATTCCATGCAACAACCCACATAAAACTTTGGGTCAATAGGTGCCTCACTTTATAGCTAAGCAAAAGGCAGAGAGTGGAACCAGTAGGAAGATAGCATGGCATCCAGAGCACAGACAGTGATGCAGTTATTCTTCCTTTTTAAATTTCTCCATCCATTGTACACAAACAGATAGAGAGACAACAAGGGAACATTTTACATCCCTGAGCATATCCACCACCACCACCCCAAAAAATCTCACTGTGGGAGAACATTCCTGTATTACTTCCCTTACTATGGAATAAAATTCATCGAATGAAAAGCATTTACTCTAGAAAAGATAGAGGTAAACTCTTAAGTGTTGACAAGTTTTTAACACTTTTAATTTAAGAGGCCGAAGTTGAATTTGATACCACAAAAGTGAAATTTGACTTGCATCATCAAACTTTCTTCTTCTACAAGTTCTTAATACACTCTTACCATCTGCTGTGAAGTCTTGGGGGACCCTTTGGACGTACACTGTGGGTGTATAGAAGCTGTTCCTGTGATTCTACAATACAACCATGGTGATGGTTCCTTATCCATACAAATTAAGCTTACATTTTGCATTGCTGTGACGAGATAAATTAGTTATTCAGGTTAAACAGAACGATCAGGTCTTTTGACTTGTACAACTAATGATATGCGTTTTTAATTGCTTATGTTTTATTTTTTTAACTCTCAGCTGTTTAAAAATGTCCAATGGATAGAAAAGTTGGGTAAAATTGTATACCTCTGTGTGTGTGTGTGTGTGTGTGTGTGTGTGTGTGTGTGTGTGTATGTATGTATGTATGTATGTATGTATGTATGTATGTATGTATGTATGTATTGAATTTTGATAACAACTTTTTATGGCCTCTGGGAGGTGACACAAAGCTTTTGTGACCACATGCAACAAAGGACACAACTCTAACACCAAAAGTTAAGAAGTGTATTTGTTCCTTTACCAAATAAAGCCTAAGCATATTTCTCCTCCGTGTAAAAAAATTACATAAGTAGAGTGAACCCATTTTTTGCTTTTTAGTAGTTAAAGAGGAACTTTTTCCACAATATCTGATTCTAGTTTGTTTGTGTAAATCACACTGAATGTTACAGAAGGATTGAAACGGCCTTTGCATGCAAAATGATCTCACCTTCCTCCATTTTCATTTATCAAACCTGTGCCCTAATTGTCCTCAATATTCCAACAACTGGAATTAATTTTGGCTTAATCTGTGTGAACTTTATGACCCTCACATGTTGAGAAATCAAAATTTTGTTGTTTAACAATTGGTGATATTTAAATAGACAATTAATTTAGCATTTCATCCAGAAGGAAATATAGTTATGCTGTTAATCTATGGAATTTTCAGGAAATGAATGTTTTTATTTATACTTTGCCTTTAACACTGCTAACAAAACCTCACAGTTCTGTTTGGGGCTTCTGACTGTGATTCTGTACACAATTATCTACCGTATGTGCAAGCTCTGTTAAATGAAATGGAACTTGTGCATACATAGTGTTTTTTTTTTGTAAAACACTAAGAACTTCCCTTGCAGCATCACAGTCTTTATCTTAAATCTGACACACACCGCCAAAGGTATTAAGAAATATTACTAGTGAAAGTATTAGTATGAAGTGAAATGTTATCAATGGATGATATCAGTGAAAAAAAAGACCTTTGGTTGATTATTGTCCAAAGTTTTTGACTTCCTGTACTAATCTGACACTAACATTTGTAAAACTCGAAAGCCATCTGCCGTATTCCAGAATAAGATGGATGAGCCAATTTCTCTAGCCCTCCAGATAATTCTTTATTCATGTTTCCAACACTTCTGAACTTTCATTGCCCACTATTTCTTTCACTGCTTATATTTATCTTGCTTCCAAAATCCTAGGTGAATTGAATGCTATATAATCCAAATGTGTTAATGGGTTAAAAAAAGAAGAAAAGGTGCATTTCATGCCTGCTTCATGGCAAGTCTAAGTTCCCTTTGTTTGTTCTCCCAGGTGAGCCATCGCGATGGTCGTCATCACACTGTGACTGCTGTTGCAAAAATGGCAAAGGTGATAAAGAAGGCGAAAGTGGCACATCCTGCAATGAACTCTCGACCTCTAGCTGCGACAGCCAATCAGAAGCCAGCTCCCCTCAAGAGACTGTCATCTGTGGCCCAGTCACTCGCCAATCCAATATACAGACTCTGGATCGACCAATCAAGAAAGGTCCTGTACAGCTCCTTCAGCAGTCTGAAATCCGGAGGAAAAGTGACTTGCTCCGAACTCTAACTTCCGGCTCTAGAGAATCCAACTCTAGCAAAAAAAAAGCAGCAAAAGAAAAGCTCTCAATTGAGGAAGAATTAGAAAAATGCATCCAGGATTTTCTCAAAATCAAAATCCCAGACAGGTTTCCAGAACGAAAACATCCCTGGCAATCTGAACTTTTACGAAAATATCATCTATAGGAATGGGGTTTTGCCAAGGAAAATCACCTGTGCATCTTTAGAAATAGGATGAGGAGAAAGAATAATAATAACTTAAATCACACATAAAGAACCCATTGCTATGCCCTGCCTAATTTGCCTATTTCACCAAAGCAATTCTAGTTCCATGTAAACAATGAGATAGGGAGGAATAACAATGCATTCATTTGTTAGGCTGTTAACATACATCAAATGCTTGCAGTGCCACCTGCACATTGAAATCAAATGCTAAATATCATTTACACTATGATTTATGGCAGCACCAATCTATTAGAGAGGTAAAATAAGGCAGAATCCTGGCAGGTGGTGATTTTTTAAAGCTGCATGCATTCCTGAAATCTTTTAAAAACATTATTTATCCACGGCCAGGATAGGCAGAGGCCAAGAATTCTGAAATTAAGAAATTGTCATTCCAGTTTACAATAGGAGAGGCTATGTATATTTGTCTGTCTCTCTACCACTGTTTTTACCTTCTAACTGTGCTTTCTCTGAAAAATATGGACTACAATCCTTTGGCGACCAATTTAACTTGGTCTCTTCTTCTTCTTGATGGCTGAATTGTTCTTTTGGATATTTTAATTTTTGTATGTATGAGAGCAGTCTGTTGTTGCTACCTGGGGATACATCTGAATTTGCTTTGTCTGCATACCATGAACATCTCTGGGCACAGGCGTCTGTCAGCTTAGAAACATCTGATAATCCACAGGTACAATCCAGCTGCAGGCAGGTGATCACAATTACTTTTCCTTGTTGAAGGTCATGCTCAGCCTTTGGTTTTTTGGAATAGCAAGGGGGAGAACCAGACCGAATTGGATTTCTTTATATTTAAGTAAAATCATGTTTAGTTAATATGATGTCCCCTTTCTCAAGTATTTACTAATTTCCCTTTTTCTCACATTCAGAATAGTCATTAAAGTTTAAAGAGACCACCTATGGCCTTCTGCTGGATGCTGCTGCACTCAGTTGAAACCTGCATGCAGAAAGGGGATATTTCTGTGCAATCATAATGAGTTTTTCCCTGTTTTGCCTTTAGCTGTTTTTCTACAAGCTCAGATCAAAATTGAAAAATTCAGAAAAGTTTAAAACACAGTCGGGATTCATTGGAGCGTAATGGCTAAAAAGAAATTGGTGGGAATTCTAGAATATATACAGATGTGATCTATGCGTGTTCTGAATTGCCAACTGGTTTTTGGTAGCCCTGGTCCTATTTATAACAGAAAGTGAATATGCATACAGAAATTAAGCAGGAGGTTTTTTTTTATCTCCTACTCATCTGCGTATCAGGTAAAGGTAAAAGAGTGGTGACCCTTGTGCCCAATAATTGTACTTTATTGCTTTGTTTCAGTGGCTAGCATTTCTATAAACTCTAGGCTCTTTTGGCTAGCTATGTTTCCTCTCAACATAGGCTTCTCATATATTCTATATATAAAGGTGATTTTTTAAAAAAAATGAAAAAGAAGGCAGACTACTGAATAGGAGGGTGTGGATTGTTTCCTTCTCTTTCTAAGTTTTGATTTATATAAATTTGTCAGGCCTTGCAGTAAAAAAAAAAAAAAAACCCAACACGCCATAAACTGGGAAATGCAGGCTCTCAGTTCCCTTCAAAACAGATGCCATTAGAAGAAACCACATGCCTAACATTACAAGATACATTTTGCATTGTGGTTTGCAGGAAATTGATTGTCCCAGTAACAGGCAACATAGCACTCTGGCTGCCTGCATCTGAAAATGAAATTAAAAATTGAAAAGAGTCCACATGCACTCAGCTAATGGAAACAGCCTGCTTGGCACTCTAGAAATTCCCTTGAAGGGGACGAAGTTCATTAAGGAGCATCTTTTGCATCCAGAGCATTTAATGAAGAAGGCGAAGATACTAATTATGTTTCTTTTGTGGAAGTGGGTGTGATTTTAAGAAGGAACTCCCCTGTGAGAACAGGGTTGAAAGCTCAAATATTACATAGCTGACTCTCATCTAAGTGCCAGACAAAGTAGCAACTTTTTCAAGGAAATTTAAAGGGTATCAAATGAATGCAGATAACTGCTATTTTGTCTGCTCGTCAATACTTTTATGGCACAAATACAGTTTAGAATAATAATACTGATAGGATTAGATGCATATGTAGTCATTCTTTGCTTACACCAATGAAATCAATCAATTTTTCCCATGGATTTTAATAGATTTATTTTTAAGATTCAGTTGGTTATGGTAATTGTTGTTATTAGCTATTTTATCCCACATTTGTAAAAAAAAACCAAAAACCCTGACAGTGTGAGGTAAAAATATGATAATCCCCTATCTCTAAGGTAAACCAATGAGTTTCATGGCTAATGAGAATCTGAATTTACTTTCCACATTCTGGGGAAACCCCTTCTTGAGCTCTGTCACAAACTAAGTCTCTCTCTCCCTTCCTCCTTCCTTCCCACCCCCTCCCTCCCTCCCCCTATCTCTCCTTCCTAATAATTTTGTAGAAGCACTCATATTAAACAATATTTAGCATTAGCAGCATCTTTAACAACACGTTAAAGAAGCTATTCATACCAGAGACATTGGATTTATATTGATTTAATTAACTGGGGGATATTTGATTAAATTAAGTCCAGGCATTATGGAAATCTCTTTCTCTCCCTCCCTCCCTCCCTCCCTCCCTCTTTTTCTCTCTGCAAATTTGTGGAAGCTATAAAGTATTTACCATCTATACTTTGGACAATAACTTCCATAATGTAGAAATATTTTCTATGGAATTTCTACAATGCTAAATTAAATTATGGTATATAGGTTTATAAATTATTTTGAGCAGGACTTAAGCCATGTCTCCTCGTTTTATAAGTACAATTTTTCTTCCACAGTTTGGCAAGTAAATTATTGATGAAGGGGAAATTGTGAGAGAGTCTGAAAGGGTAATTAGCTAGGTCAAACCTGCCTTTCACTCAACTATACTAGCTTTTCTGCATATAGAACACAGTTATATTCCTATAGTTGATACACTAACTGTGGCAAACCTACTGGAAACTAAATCATATTGAGTTCAATGGTATGTTTGTCCAGGTAAAGTTCTAAAAGGCAGAGCTTTTAAGAGCAGCCAAATTAAGCAGCTTTTTCCTGTAAGCCATCTCAACTTCTCTTGTACAACCCGCAGGTGCACTCATGAATGCATGCACAGACCTACAAAGGTTTCAAAGTGGAAACATCTTACCACTATTCAATACTACCAAGTTACATCTAAATATTATAGTAAAGGCTATATTTCCTATCATTTGTAACATCCATGGTTCTTCCATTTCCCTATATCCTTTGCTAAGTTAGGAGGTGAGGGCTGGCCACATCAAAGGGAGATTTGAATCATCTAACACTGTTATCCAAAGATGGCCACATTGCTGATCTCGGATGTTGCTGATTTAAAACTTTCAACATTCTCTGTTGTTAGCTATCCTGGATAGGGGTATTGAGGACTGTAGCTCTACAATACTGCTACTTCTTCAACAGTAAATTAGACCATTTACATGGGATCACTCACCATTGTTGAAATGATGTTTTCATTATTGTTTTTATTGTTTTCATCAGTGCAATTTTGGTTGAAGGTCCTTACATGCATATCTGCAAGCTTCAGGGATCTGAACCATTGGGAGACTCTGTTATGTGAATCTGTCCAATAAAGGAAGGGGTTAAGCTAAACTAACATTAGCAATGTTTGGCCATGTCTAATAGAGTAACATTAGAATAAAAGGCATGCCAGGAACATTTATCATGATATCCATATGATAGGGAAAACTAATGAATTACAACCAGAGGTGGTATTCAGCAAGTTCTGACCAGTTCTGGAGAACCGGTAATGGAAATTTTAAGTAGTTCAGAGAACTGGTAAATATCACCTCTATCCATCTATTCTCTGCCTTCCGAGTCCCAGCTGATCAGGAGGAAATGGGGATTTTGGAGAAACCTTCCCTTGGAGTGGAAAGAGAATGGAGATTTTACAGTATCCTTCCCCTGCTACGCTCACCAAGCCACGCCCACCAAGCCACACCATGCCCATCAAGCCACGCCCACAGAACCAGTAGTAAAAAAAAAGAATCCCATCACTGATCACAGCATACCTGGTCTCATTTTTTTAAGAATGCAGTTTATATATTATTATATCATAGAAGAAAGGATGCAGCCATTGGATAACAATACAAGCAAAATTCAAGTGTGCAGCATGTGCCCACACACACACATACATTTCCTTGTGAACTTGTCAGTTTATAAAAAAAACCTTCTAAAATATAAAGGTATTCAAATTTAAACTGGAAATGGGAGCAGTCAGAAAACTAAAATCATCAATATTGGTATTGATATTCACCATTTGGGATAGGGACATAAGTGAAATAGATAAATGAAATGCTATGTTCTCAAAAGCTTATATTCCACATCCCTCCCACAACCCTCAGTGTGGATTCAAAGAAGCTCACAAAATCAATAGCAACATAAACAGCAAGGAAGAATAAGAAATAAATTGCTTAAAAATAAGCATATGGAAGTACTGAAAGCTGTGAAAAGAAATCAATAAAGGTTAGTTTGCAAATGGAAAGAGGGCAGTTGAATTGTCCCAAAACAGTAGCCACGTACAAGAGCCCAAAACCTTTAGTAACAAACTGAGATTTGACATCTACATATTTCCGTTCCATATTTGCCTCATTAATATTTGAGCTTAAGAGGTCATTAAGAAGTTTGGACTGGGGAGGGGCAGTATTGGATTTCTCCCCTCTAATTAATCTTGGCTGCTGGGGTATGAGGTCAAAGTAGCAAACTGTGCCCTTGTCTTAATGATCAATGTTCAAACCCATAGGAGGCTTCTAATGAAGTCTATAAACAAAATCTTATAATGGAATAAATCTAATTGACTGCTGTGGGGTTTGGACCTATCCACAGGCATTTAGGCAAACTTAGACTTGCCTGGTCTAAAGTATGTTTCACTTCTAAAAGAGCAGTCTCTGTAAAGCACAAGTCTGTTCTGATCCTACTGCCACTGTTCCTAAATCTAGCTATACAAACAACAATAACAACAACAGTAATGATACATCATTAGAGAGAATAAGATCCTAAAGCTCAAACTTAGTGAAAGAAATATCATCGAAGCAATTAACACCTGGGCAACTCTAACCATTAGATACACAGCTAGAATAATGGACTGGAATCAAGCAGAAGTAAAAGTCCTGGATATGAAGACCCGGAAAAAATAATGACAATGAATCATGCCCTTCAGCCATTCAGCAATGTTGACAGATTAGTTTACACTGGATAGAAATTAATCAATGAGAGGGACAACCTAAAGAGAAACTTTCTAACAGGGAGAACAATCAACTGATGGAAGAGCTTACCTTCAGAAGTTGTGGGTGCTCCATTACTGGAAGTTTGTAAGATGAGATTGGACAACCATAGGTTCTCTTGCTTGAGTAAGAGGTTAGACTAGAAGACCTCCAAGGTCCCTTCCAACTCTGTTATTTCATTATTCTGATTCTACTTGCCAAGGAAAATAGGTGGGTATGGAATGCTGCAAGTATACCAGACAGTTGAAGAAAAAAGGAAAAGAGCATTGGAAAATATTTGAAGGAATGCGAAGAAGATGAACCAAAGTTAGTACACTATGAAGGCTTAACTGAGTACCCAAGAGACTAAATTGCCCTAAAAGAAAGACTAAATGAAGAATGGAAAAGAGACATGGCAAAGACAAGTATTACATGACCAGTATATTAAAAAGCTAGCAGGCCAAGTAGGTAACAATAATAGCTAAGAGCGGGAAAATTGCTTTTAGAGGAGCTAATTCTGGCTGCACTAGAAGACAAGAAGAATTGAGAAGACAACAACATGGAACAAATGCCACTTTTCTAAGAAGCTGAATGAACAGTGATCCACCTAGTTAGTTGCTGCAAAACATCACATGAATGGACTACAAGCAACAGCGAGACAAAGTGGCAACAATGATGCATTGGAAGATCTGCAAGTAATGTAATTTGTCAAGCAAGAACTGGTGGTACCAGAAGACAGAGAAAATAGTAGGAAA